>NC_044991.1:15888125-16188125 GCF_008728515.1 Papio anubis | reverse complement strand
AAAAAAAAAAAAAAAAAAACTATGGTGTGTCCTAACTGGTTAATGATCCTCAGCAAACACTGTCCAGCGTGAGAATGATTTCTTTTGCAATCTGACAGCTGCTCTGTAATCAGGTTCTGCTTGGCTGCTATCCTGAGCCCCTCCCTACAGTTCTCCATGGGGCTCAGTGAACACCCTGTGAAAGAAAAAAATCCCAAACCTTTTATTACATGCATTTCTGATTTCCCAGAAGTTTCTCAACAGAGGGGGACTTGCAGATGCCTGCCAGATGTTGCTTTATCTTGCGGGAGAGGAATTCCTTCTTCAAGTGTTTTGAGGTTTACGCTTGGTCAAATTATAGAGCGAGTACTTTCTTTCCATTCCTTTTTTTTTTTCTTTTATTCCTTCAATAAACATTAATTTAGCAACCACTGTCTCAGGAACTGTGATTACAAAGATAAGTAGCATAGTTTCTGCCACCTTAAGCTCTCAATTTAAAAAACATATATAGAGCAATTAAGCAGACTATTGCAATAAAGGGTAGCTACTGCTCTGATAGGAAGCGCAGAGGCTGATGCAGGAATCCAGAGGATGGGTACCTAATGCATTCTGTGCTGGAATCAGGGAGGGCTTCCTGAAAGAGGTGTCATCTAGGATAACCACAAATTAGACAGGGGGGTAAAAGGCCTTTTAGGCAGAGGAAACAGCATGTGAGATGACACAGGGATGAAGTAGCCTAGTGTGCAGAGGAAATAGCAAGTTATTCATGAAAGAAGTTTAATGTTCTGTGTTTGTTCGTTTGTGTTGCTGCAAAGGGATACCTGAGGCTGGGTAATTTTATAAAGTGTTTATTTGACTGATTGTTCTGCAGGGTGTACAAGAAGCATAGCATCAGCATCTGCTTCTAATGAGGAAGCAGGAAGTTTTTACTCATGGCAGAAGACAAAAGAAAGCAGGTGTCAGATGGGGAGAGAGGAAGAAAGAGGGAGAGGGGCAAGGGAGGTGCCAGGCTCTTTTGACTAATCCATTCTCATGGGAATTAATAAAGCAAGAACTCACTCATTCTTGTGAGGATAGCACAAAGCCATTCACGAGGGATCTGCTCCCATGACCAGAACACCTCTCTTTAGGTCCTACCTTCAACATGGGCCATCAAATTTTTACATGATATTTGGAGGGGTTATGTATCTGAGCTACATCTTTTCACCCCTGGCACCCTAAATCTCATGTCCTTCTCACATGTAAAACACAATCATTCCATCTCAATATTCCCCCAGAGTCTTGATTCATTCCAGCACCAACTCAGAAGTCCAAAGGCCAAAGTCTCATCTGAAACTCTAAGATAAAACTCTTAGATATTTCTGAGATGCAGTGGTGGTACAGGCATTGGGTAAACACTTCCATTCCAAAAGGGAGAAATGGGCCAAAAGAAATGCGTAACATACCCCAAACATGTCAGAAACCCAGCAGGGCAGACATTAAAAGTTAAATCTCCAAAATAGTCTTTGACTCCACATTCCATGTCCCATCTAGGGCATACTGGTACAAGTGTTGGCCAACCGAAGCCTCAAGCAGCTCTGTCCTGGTGGCTTTGCAGGGTCCAGCTCACATGGCTGCTCTCACGGGTTGGAGTTCAATGTCTGTGGGTCTCCAGACTAAGGGTGCATGCTGCCAGTGGCTTTCCCATTCCAGGAGGCTCAAGGGAAGTGGTCTTATTTTCACATCGCCACTAGGCAGTGCCCCAGTGGGTACTCTCTGAGGGGGCTCCAACCCCACATTTCCCCTTGGCATTGCCTTAGTATGGTCTCTCTGTAGGAGTTCTAATCCAATATTTTCCCCTTGCTACTGCCTTAGTAGAGTCTCTCTGTATGGGCTCTGCCCCTGTGGCAGGCTTCTGCCTGGGGACCCAGGCTTTCTGATACATTCTGTGAAATCTAGATGGAAGCTGTCAAGTCTCCATGGTTTTTACATTCTGTGCACCTCCAGACTTAACATCACATGGAAGCTGTCAAGGTAGTACCTGTGGCCATGCGAGCCATAGCTGGAGCTGGAGTAGCTGGGATGCAGGGAGCAGTGTCCCAAGACAGCACAGGGCCTGGCCCCTGAAACCATTCTTTCTTACTAGGCCTCTGTGCCTGTGATGAAAGGGTCTGCCCGGAAGATTTCTGAAATACCTTTGGGGACTTGCCCCCCTTGTCTTGACTATTAGCACCTGGCTTGCCTTTAGTCGTACTATCTTTCCAATGAGCTGTTACTCTCAGGTCATGCTTTCTTTTGCATATAAAATGATACTTTGTTAATATTTTTATAGCAAAGTGCCTGATACACATAATGCAAAATATCATAAAACATGAGGATACTATACTGCCAATATGACTTCAGTTTTAACCTGTCTAGTGAGGGTAGACTGTGAACTGCTCCAGGAAAAGCTTATCTGCTTATTTTTGTTCATTTGCATCCCCCATGCCAGCATAGTGCCTAGCATACAGCTCAGTAAAGAACTGTTAAATGAACAGAATAGAATTCAACACCATACAGTTATGATTTCTTTTTCTTCTGCAGGGGGCTACCTTTAAGGTTATACTTATAAATAGTTTTGTTTATCCTGGATTTATCACCCCCTTCTTTTCCTCCCTTAGAAAGGGTAAGAGAAGGCAGAGATCTTAGCAACTGATAAGGAAAAGGGGGCAGAAGCAGGGGGAAAACAAAGATGAGCAATAGAACAAGAGTTCCATATTAAAGAATGGGCATTTTTATGTTCAGCATATGGAAATGGCTTACATATCAGTTGAAGTATTTGTTTGACAGCGATGGAAACCAATTCTGGGTAACTTAACAAAACAGGGATTCAATGTAAGGTTCATGGGGCCTCCCTGGATTAGAATGAGGCTGAGAGGCTAGTCTTGGGGACAGGAACAAAGGGGGCTAACATGGAGCAGGAAGCAGGGCAGGCTAGCCAGGGTGCTCCTCACAGCCAGGCCACACTTTTGAATTCCTATACTGAAAATGCTGTTTCCTTCTTACCATATGACCAGGCTGAAAATTTTCCAAATGTTTTTGCTCTGCTTCCTCTTTTTTGAGACAGACTCTCACTTGTCGCCTAGGACTGGAGTGCAGTGGCACATCTCAGCTCACTGCAAGCCTCACCCCGGTTCACACGCATTCTCCTGTCTCAGCCTCCCAAGTAGCTGGGACTACAGGTGCCTGCCACCACGCCCGGCTAATTTTTTGTATTTTTAGTAGAAACGGGGTTTCACTGTGTTAACCAGGATGGTCTCGATCTTCTGACCTCGTGATCCGCCCACCTCAGCCTCCCAAAGTGCTGGGATTACAGGGGTGAGCCACGGCGCCCAGCCGCTCTGCTTCCTTTTTAATTGTATGTTCAAACTTTACATCATCCCTGTGCTCTCACATCTGATTACAGACTATTAGAAGCAGCCAGACCACTTCCTCAATACTTTGCTGGTTAGAAATGTCTTCCACCAGATGCCCCAGATCATCACTCTTAAGTTTAGCTTTCCACAAAGTCTTAGGAGATGGACACAACGCAGCCACGTTCTTTGCTATGGTGTAACAAGGGTGACCTTTGTTTCAGTTCCCAAGGAGTTCCCCATTTTCGTCTAAGGCCTCATCAGCATGGCTTTTACTGTCCATATTTCTATTGGATTTTGGTCACAAGCACTTAATCATTCTCTAACAAGTTTCAAACATTCTCTCGTCTTCTTGTCGTCTTCTGAGTCCTCCAAATTCTTCGAATTGCTGCTCATTACCCAGTTCCAAAGCCACTTCCACATCTTCAGGTATCTTTATGACAAAACTACACTTCTTCTTACAAATTTTCTGTTTTAGGCCATTTGTATGACTAGAAAGGCATACATGAGGTTGAGTAATTTGTAAATAAAAGAGGTTTATTTGGCTCATAGTTTCTTCAGGTTGTATGAGAAGCATGGCATCAGCAGACACGTATGAAGCATGGCATCATACTTCTGATGAGGGCTTCAGAAAGCTTCTACTCATGGTGGAAGGTGAAAAGAAGAGGCATCACGTGGGGAGAGAAGAAGGAAGGGAGAGAATGGTGAGGGAGGGGCCAGGTTCTTTTTAGCAATCATTTCTTACAGGAACAAATACAGTGATAATTCACGCATTACTATGATGCACCAAGCCATCCATGAGGGATCTGCTCTCATGACCTAAACATCTCCCACTAAGTCCTCCCTCCAACATTGGGAATTAAATTTCAGCATGAGATTCAGAGGATACACATATTCAAACTGTAACATGTATCAATCAGAGGGTAGTAGAACATGAGGACAAAGAGGAAAATAGGATCCAGATTATCAAAGACTTAGATATCATATTGAAGAGATTAAGCTTTAAGCAAGGATGAATTCCAGTCCAAAAGACCAGACACAGGCTCAAACCGACCAATTAGGTGTAGTATTCAATGCAGTGGCAGACTGTACGTTAATTGACTCAATCCTATGCAGCATCTGCATCTCTGTGGTTATCATGCAGCCATATGTGGCTATGTGACAAAGTTCTAGCCACACCCAAGTCACAGGAAGAGCCTCCAGACAACCATTTAAAGGGGAGATACCTGACCAAAATATAGACTTCGAATCCTTTGTCTTTCTCTCTTCTTCCTCTGTGGATGTTGGACATGAATTCCTAAGGTACAGATGCCTTCTTGAAACCACAAGACAATTCGAAGATGCTAAGAGCCATGAGAACCCAGAAACACAATCCAGACATCCTTGTATTTTTGACTCTACACCAGCAACCACCCACTGCAGATTTCTTGCTTTGCAAGAAAAATTAACTTTTCAGTGTGTAAGCAATGTTTTAACTCAGGAATTTCTACTTTGTACAGATTTCCTTGATACCTATCAACTTTCTCCCTCTCAGACCCTAACATGATTCCCTGCTCTTTTCAGAGAGTCTTCTCCTTGGTATCCTTTTAAGAAATCACGTGGTCTGTGTTCAGTCATCTTTAGGAGTAGACAAAGATCTCTTTTCCTTCCACCTAGCCTCCTTCCTTTCTTCACTTTCTTTCATTTGTGTTTTATTTTTGCAACTTTCAGATTTTTTTAACTTCATTTGTTTTTCAAAGCCTTGAAAATTATCTCTCCCAACTCTGTCTTTTATCCACTCACTACTCATTTCCTATTCCTCACTCCACCCTCACAGGGTTTTCTTATTTATTCTTTCTGAGACTTTGTATTCATTTATAAGGTAACAATGACATAGATTATTCTTTCCCTCTATGCAATTCTTCTTTCATGTTTATTTTCATATAAAGCAACTCAGAAATATATTAATATGTTTCCTATTCCTTTAAAAATAGATTACACTGAAGGATAATATGCACACAGAAATGTACACATAGCATAAATTCAGTAATTTTCACAATGTGAATACGTCTTTGTGATTCCACTAAAATTAAAAAATAGAACCTTACCAGTACCCAAGAAGCCTGTCTGTGCCACAGCCTCTCACTAGTTGCCCCCAAACAAGGAAACCACAGTCTGATTCAGGGGACCTCAGATTCGTTTTGCTTTTATCTTTGGTTTTAGGTAAATGGTACTCTTCCAAATATACTCTGTAGTGCCTGGCTTTTGTTTTTCTCAACATTATGTTTGTGAGATTCATCTGTATTCCTGCATGCAATAATAGTGTGTTCTTTTTCATGACTTTATAATATACCACTGTATAGATACATTACAATTTATACAGTTTATTTTTGATACATATTTAGTTTTTTTCCAGCATTTGTTCTTGACTTTATAAATGTATTTCTATTGAATGCAATTGCTTGGTCATGGGGATTACTTATGTTCAGTTTTAGCAGAGGTTGAGCTCCTTGTCAACCTTTGGTATTTTCAGACTTTTCATTTTAGTCATTCTTGTGAGTATGTATGTATTTTAGTCATTCTGATAGGTATCTTACTGTGCTTTTAATGCCTATTTCTTTAACTACTAACATGAGTGTGCATCTTTTATTCATAGTTTAATGGCCATTTTTATAACCTATTTTGTGAAGTGCTGTTAAAAGTAATTTTCCCATTTTTAAATTGTGGTATTTATCTTTTTCTTAGTACTTTGTAGGAGTTTTCCCTATATTTGGGACATAAGTCCTTTATTTGGATTTATCTACCTATCCATTCTCACTCCGTGCCTTGCCTTTTTACTTTTTAAATATTGTCTTTTAATTAACATAAGTTAATTTTAACTTAATCAAATTTGCCAACTTTATCCAGTACAATTTCTTTGTATCAAAAGAGCTTAACAAAATGTTGTCTTTCCCAATGTCATAAAGATATTTTCTATGTTTTTCTCTAGAAATTTTATGGTTTTGTCTTACATATTTAGATTTACTATTTATTTATAATTAATTTTTAAGAAAAGTTTATATTCAATAGGCTATAATTCATGGTGATTATTATTTTTAAGTTCTCTTATTTAAACAGTTTCACTATGGTACAACTGACATACAATAAAATGTATTTAAAGTGCACATTTTGATAAGTTTTAACCTATGTGTACAACCATGAAATCATCATAACAATCAAGAAAATAAACACAGACTATCTCCAAAAGTTCATTAATGCCCCATTGGTAACCCCCCACTCCTATACTTCATCTCCAGGCAGCCCCTGATCCACTTTCTCTCACTATACATTAATTTGCATTTCTAGAGTTTTATATAAATGGAATCATACAACATGTACCATCATTTTTTCAGCCTTTTTTTCCACTCAGCACAATTATTTTGAAATTTATCCATGTTGTTGCATGTATCAACAGTTTAATCCTTATGTTGAGCTGTATTAATTTGTATGGGTAAACAATTTTATATCCACCTATTGATGGATATTTAAGTTGTTATTAGTTTGAGAGGATTACAAATAAAGCTGCTACTAACATTAGTGTACAAATCTTTGTATGGTCATATGCTTTTATTTCTATTGGGTAAATGCCTAGGAATATGTATTAGTCTGTTATCACACTGCTAATAAAGACATACCTGAGACTGGGTCATTTAGTCATTTATAAAGGAAAGAGGTTTAATTAACTCACAGTTCAGCATGGCTGGTGAGGCCTCAGGAAACTTACAGTCATGGCAGAAGAGGAAGCAAACACACCCTTCTGCACATGGTGGCAGCAAGGACAAGTGCTGAGAAAAGAGGGGAAAAGTCCCTTGTAAAACCATCAGGTCTCGTGAGAACTCACTATCATGAGAACGGCATGAGGGTAATTGCCTCCATTATTAAATTACTTCCCACTGGGTCCCTCCCGTGACATGTGGAGATTATGGGAACTAAAATTCAAGATGAGGTTTGAGTGGGGACACAGACAAACCATATCAGAATTGAATGCTTTGTTCATATGGATAGTGTATGTATAGAGTTTTGAGAGACTGCTAATCTGTTTTCCAAAATTATTGTACCATTTTATATTGCCACCAGCAGTGTAAGAGGGTTTGAGATGCTCTATATCATTACCAACACTTGGTATGATCAGTCTTCTTAATTTTTAATATTCTAATACATATGTAGTAGTATCTCATTGCTCATATCTTAACTTGCACTTCCTTCATAACCACTGATACATATCATTTTATGTATTTACACACCATTTTATATGTAACGCTCATTTGCATTATGTATCTTCTTTGATCAAATGCCTGGTAAATCTTTTGCTGTTAATTTACTGAGTTTTAAAAAAATTACTAATAAGTATTGAGAGTTCTTTATATGTTCTAAATACAAGTCGTTTTATCAGATATGTAGTTTGCTAATATTTACTTCCAGTTAGTTACTTGTCTTTTTCTTGTCTTAAAAAGTGTCTTTTAAAGAGAAGAACTTAATTTTAATTAGGTTCAACTTATCAATATTTTATTTCTTGAATCATTATTTAGGTTTCTATCTAAGAAATATTTGCCTCACTCAGTATCACAAATAATTTTTTAATATTGTCTTCTATAAATGTTACAGTGTTAGGTTTTTTATTTATGTCTATTCTTCTAGAGAAAATTTTGTAGATGGTTCAAAATATGATTAGAAACTTTTTAGATTGATAGATAATTCAATTGCTCTTGTACCATTTGTTGAAAAATCTTCACTTTGTACACTTAATTGCTTTCTGTACCTTTGTTGAAAATCAGTTGATCATGTAAGTGTAGGTCTATTTCTGGAAAATGTATTTCGATCCATTAATCTATTTGTTCATCTTATGCCATCACCATACCATCCTGATTTCTGTAGACTTACAGTAAGTCATGATATCAGATAGTTTAAATCCTTCACACATTTTTTTCAAACTGATTTTGACTACTTGTTTCTTTGCATTTCTATACGAAGGTTAGAATCAACCAACGAATTTATACCGAAAGAATAATCATTTTTACTGGGATTTGTTGCATTTCTACATCAATTTGGGGGCAATCTGACAAGTTTTGAGTTACTGGGTTTTCCAACCTATGACTCTAACACATCTCTATAATTATTTAGCTCCTCTATTTTTTCTTCACAAGGTTTCAGTTTTCCACGTATATATTTTGAACACCTTTTGCTAGTTTTATTTTTAAGTATTTTATATTTTTATGCCCTTGAAAATTGGATTATTTCTGTAAATTTACATTTTGATTGTTTATTACTGGTATATAGAAATATAATTGATTTTGTGTATTGATGTTGTATCCTGAAACGTTGCTAAAATTACGTATTTGTCCAGGTAGTTTTTTGTACAGTTCATGTGATTTTTTAAAATGTACATGATTATGTCATCTGTGAATTCAGACAGTTTTACTTTTTTCTCTCTGAGCAGGATTCCTTTTAATTCCTTTTTCCTCTTCTTGCCTTATTACACTGACTAGAAATTCCAATGCAATGATGAGTAGAAGTGTTGAGAATGGACAGCTTTATCTTATTGTTTTATTTTGGAGGAAAATTATTTAATCTTTCACCATTACTTGTAGATTTTTTTGTAGATACCCATTATCAGACTAAAGAGGTTCATTCTTATTTCTAGTTTGCTGAGTGAGATTTTTAATCAGGAATGGATACAGGATTTTGCAAAGTTTTTTTCTTATTCTTTTGAGATTATCATATGATTTTTCATTTTCAGACTGTTAATATGGTGAATCAAATTAGTTTTCAAATGTTTAAGATCAGCTGATTAGCAACTGTAGTTCCACCTGTAAATTTAATTCACCTGTGCCATGTGCATTGGTTTCCTATTACTGCTGGGCAAATTGCTGCAAATTTGGTGGCTTAACACAACACAGTTTATTCTGTTACGTTATGGAGGTCAGAAAGCCAAAAAGAATCTTAAAGGGCTAAAATCAAGATGTCCTCAGGGCTGGTTCTTTCTGGGGGCACCAGAGGAAAATCTGTTCTTTGCCTCTTTCAACTTCTGAAGCTTCCAGCATTCCTTGGCTCCTGGCCACATCACTCTAATCTCTGCTTCCTTAGTCAGATCACCTCCTTTGCTTCTGACTCCTGCATTCCTATTATAAGAACCACTGAAAATACATCCAGCTCACCTAGATAATCTCCTCACCTCAAGATCCTTAACTCAATCACATCTGCAAATACCCTCTTGATAAGGAAACATTTCACAGGTTCTAAGTATTATACTGTGGGCATATTTTGGAGACCATTATTCAGCCTGTCATACTGTGTAGGCTAATATAGTAACAGATTTGGGGGATATGGACATAAACATATTTGGTAGTCCATTATTCTCCCTACCGCACCCCCTTTTGCATGACTGTTTCTTCTGGAAATGTTAAGGGGCAAATTGGAATTTTTCCATCCATTCTTCACAATTCTTAGCTCTTCTCTCATACTTTTCATCTATTTGTCTTATTACATTACATTCCTAAGCTATTTACTTTGTTCAATCTTTCAGTTCATTAATTGACTCTTCAGTTATTTTCATTCTGCTATTTATCTATTCATTTGTTTTTCCTAATTATCCTATAAGTTCCAGAAATATGGTTCTGATTCATAGCAGCCAGTTTTTAAATCTGCCTGAAGATATTTATTCTGAAGTAGTTTTTTCTGTATCATAAGTTAAATTTATTTTGGGGAGGGCACTAACTTTTCTGAATATTTAGTCTAATATGTCTTTCAAGGTGCCTGGTTTTCCAAATATTTGATGATTATTGGCTGCTCCTATTCGTAATTAAAAGCTAGACTGAACAATATCGGAAGCTGGAACACACTTTATTAGTTGGAATGCATATCTCTGTTTACTTGTCATGAATCCAAATCCAGTGTACTTAGATATTACAAGAGCATGTTACTAGTAATTACAAAGGAGAGGAAGGATGCACATCCAAAGATTTTGTGTTTATCTTCAGTGTTCTATCTTGTTTCTCTGGACATAAGACATATTCCTTAAATCTCGCAAGTTAAGTACACTTCTGACTACTTTGTTGGAGATTGACTGCAGCTGTTTCAAAAATAAAACCTTCTATATGTACAGAAGTAATCTTTATATTCTTACAAATTTACCAGCTCTGTAACGTCTATTTCCTCAGCGTCAACACTCATGCTAAGAGCCTTTCCAAGTAAAGTTACTCACTTTATTTATATATTTGTTCTTAGGGCTTTTTCTCAAGGGCAAATGCAGTTGCCACCAGATGTTAAATATGGAGAAGGGAGAGAAGTTCAATGCAGCAGCTGCTTCAAATTTGGTCCTTTAATTAATTTCTCTGATGATTTCCCCATATTATTCTCCAGCTCTTTGTATTTGGTGACTCTTAGCTTGGTTGTTTTTCTGGAGATCCGTGAGAATGCTAACTTTAACTTCAGTAGTCGCTTCTCCCCAAAGTGAATTTTCTGTGTCCTCGTTTTCCCTTTACAATAATCCATTCCGCTTTATTTTTCTTTCTCTAATTTTTTTTTTTTGTTTTCCTATGATTTATAACCATAAGCTGAATTGCTGGGTCATCCAGTATGTTCATCTTAAGCTATAATAGATATTACTACATTGTTACAAAGAGATTGAAACAATGACAACAGTCCTACCACAGTTAACATTTTTCTGCATTCTCACAATATTTAGTGTAATCATACTTTCTAAATTTTGCTTGACTGGCAAGTATAAAATGGTATCTCGTTGCAGTTTTAATTTCCATTCTCCTGAGCCTTGGTAAGATACAGTATCTTTTCTTGTTTTTGTTGAATATTCTATCTCTTCTGTGAATTAGCATTTTATTGGTTAACTTTTTTCTTTTATTTTCTTTCTTCTTTCTCTCTCTCTCTCTTTCTCTTTCTTTTCCCCTTTTCTTTTCTTTTTTCTTTTTCTTTTTCTTTTTCTTTTCTTTAGATGGAGTTTCACTCTCATAGCCCAGGCTGGAGTACAGTGGCATTGCAACTTCTGCCTCCCAGGTTCAAGCAATTCTCCTGCCTCAGCCTCCCGAGTAGCTGAGATTACAGGCACCTGCCACCATGCCCAGTTAATTTTTGTATTTTTAGTAGAGATGGGGTTTCTCCATGTTGGCCAGGCTGGTCTTGAACTCCTGACCTCAGGTGATCCACGCCCAAGGTGGTGTGATAACAGGTGTGAGCCACCGTGCCACTGCGCAGGACAACTTTTCTTTTTTTTAGAATGAAGAGTTTCTCTCTCCATATGTGCATGTGTGCGTGTGTGTGCGTGTGTGTGTGTGTGTGTGTGTGTGTGTTTGGTAGTTTTGACTCATTTCAACTTTGTTGTTGTTTTCTATAACTTATATTTTAAGTTCAGGGGTACAGAACTCTTCATCCCAAAACAACAGAACATACATTTTTCTCACTGTGATATGGCACTTACTCAAAAATTGATCACAAAATCAGAAGTAAAATCATAACAAACACTCTCTGGGACCACAGCTCAATCAAATTATAAATGAAGATTAAGAAAGTCACTCAAAACCACACAATTACATGGAAATTGAGCAACCTGCTCCTGAATGACTTTGGGGTAAATAATTAAATTGAAGCAGAAATCAAGAAGTTTTTTGATATTAGTCCTTTGTCAGATGTATAGAGTGTGAAGATTTTCTCCCACCTTGTGGGTTATCTGTTTACTCTGCTGACTGTTCCTTTTGCTGCGCAGAAGCTCTTTAGTTTAAGTCCCACCTATTTGTCTTTGTTTTTTATTGCATTTGCTTTTGGGTTCTTGGTCATGAAATCTTTGCCTGAGCCACTGTCTAGAAAGGTTTTTCCCATGTTATCTTTTAGAATTTTTATAGTTTAAGGTCTTAGATTTAAGTCCTTGATACATCTTGAGTCTATTTTTGTATGAAGTGAAAGATGAGGATCCAGTTTCATTCTCCTACATGTGTCTTGCCCATTATCCCAGCAGTATTTGTTGAATAGAGTGTCCTTTCCCCACTTTATGTTTCTGTTTGCTTTGTCAAAGATCAGTTGGCTGTAAGTATTTGGTTTATTTCTGGGTTCTCTATTCTGTTCCATTGGTCTATGTGCCTATTTTTATACCAGTACTATGCTGTTTTGCTGACTATGGCCTTATAGCATAGTTTGAAGTTGGGTAATGTGATGCCTCTAGAATTGTTCTTTTTGCTCAATCTTGCTTTGGCTAGGTGGACTCTTTTTTGGTTCCATATAGAATTTTAGTATTGTTTTTTCTAGTTCTGTGAAGAATGATGGTGGTATTTTGATGAGAATTTCACTGAATGTGTACATTGCTTTTAGCAGTATGGTCATTTTCACAATATTGATTCTTCCCATCCTTGAGCATGGGATGTGTTTCCATTTGTGTCATCTATAATTTCTTTCAGCAGCATTTTGTAGTTTTCCTTGTAGAGGTCTTTCACTTCCTTGGTTAGGTGTATTCCTAAGTATTTTAATTTTTTGCAGCTATTGTAAAAGGTGCTGAGTTCTTGATTTGATTCTCAGCTTGGTCACTATTGACATGTAGCAGAGCTACTGATTTGTGTACACTAATTTTGTAACCTGAAACTTTGCTGAAATTATTTATCAGTTCTAGGAGCGTTTTGGAGGAGTCTTTAGGGTTTTTTAGGTATACAATCATATCATCAGCAAACAGTGACAGATTGATTTCCTCTTTACCAATTAGGATGCATTTTATTTCTCTTGTCTGATTATTCTGGCTGGGACTTCCAGTAATATGTTGAATCTAACAATGAACTGAAACAAATTAGCAAGAAAAAAACAAACAGCCCTATCAAAAAATGGGCTAAGGACATGAATAGGCAATTCTCAAAAGAAGATATACAAATGGCCAAAAAGCGTGGAAAAATGTTCAACATTACTAATGATCAGGGAGGTACAAATCAAAACCACAACATGATACCATGTTACTCCCACAAGAATGGCCATAATCAAAAAATAATAGATGTTGTCATGGATGTGGTGAAAAGGGAACACTTCTATACCACTGGTAGGAATGTAAACTAGTACAACCACTATGGAAAACAGTGTGGGGACTCCTTAACGAACTAAAAGTAGAACTACCATTTGATCCAGCAATCCCACTACTGGATATCTACCCAGAGGAAAATAAGCCATTATAAGAAAAAGATACTTGCACACACACATTTATAGCAGCACAATTCACAACTGCAAAAATGTAGAACCAGCCCAAATGCCCATTATTCAAGGAGCAGATAAAGAAATTGTGAGAGAGAGAGAGAGAGAGAGAACAGTTTATTGATATATATGTGTATGTATCACAGTTTATTCATATATATACATACATATATACATACATTTAATATTTATATATTATATAATATATAAATATTATATATAATATATACTATATAATATTTATATATTTAATATATAATATATAAATATAATATATTTATATGATAGAATACTACTCAGCCATAAAAAGGAAATGAAATAATGGCATTTGCAGCAACCTGGATGAGATTGGAGACTATTATTCTATGTGAAGTAACTCAGGAATGGAAAACCAAGCATGGTATGTTCTCACTTATAAGTGGGAGCTAAGCTATGATGATGCAAAGGCATAAGAATGATACAATGGACTTTGGGGACTTGCAGGGAAAGGGTAGGAAGGAGATGAGGGATGAAAGACAAATTGGGTTCAGTGTATGCTGCTTGGGGGATGGGTGCCCCAAAATCTCATGAATCACCACTAAAGAACTTACTCATGTAACCAAATATCACCTGTTCCCCCAAACCTATGGAATTAAAAAATTAGAAAAAAATAATAAAATTTGTAAGTTAAACATTTGAAATTATATAAAAAATAAGTTCTTTGAAACTAATGAGAACAAAGATACAACATACCGGTTTTTCTGGAACACAGCTAAGGCAGTGTTGTGAGGGAAACTTAGCACTAAAATGCCCATATCAAAAAGTTAGAAAGATCTCAAGTTAACAACCTAACATCACAGCTACAAGAACTAAGGAACTAAGAGAAAACAAACCCCAAAGCTAGCAGAAGACAAGAAAGAACAAGAGTGGAACAAGGAGTTTCTAATATATTCTGGTTAGTAATTCTTGATCACATGGAATTGCAGATATCTTTTGCCAAGTTGTGGCCTATCTTTTTATTTTATTTATATTAGTTTTTTATTTATAAAAATTATTGGTTTTAATGTAATATAATCTGTCTTTTCTTTCCGCTCCGTGCTTTGGTTTTTTATTACAATACAGTTCTGTTACCACAAGATCATAAATAGCTTCTTCTATTTTTTTAACAAAATTAAAATATTGCTTTTTTATATTTAGGTCTTTATTTTACCTTGAGATACACACACACACGCGCACACACACATGTGCACACACACAAATATATGTGTGTGTACATATACATACATACACATATGTGTGTATACATATATATTTATGTGTATATGTAGGTGTGTGCACACATATACATATACACGCATACATATATGTATACGTGTGTGCCCTTGTGTGTGTGTGAGAGAGAGTTAGGAATTCATTTTTCTCCTATATATATTCAAATATCCCCACATCTTTCATTCAGTAGACTATCATAATTTTTCATTAGTCTTCAACGCCTTTTATTTCATTTTAAAAGTTTTTATATTTTTTTCTTGGATCTTTATTTTATTCCATTGTTTTATTTGTCTGTTTCTTTTTCGATACTACACTTTGTTATGTACAATGTATTTATAGAAATTATCCAATAGGGCACAAATACTATGTTGTTGTTGTTTTTTTTCCACAAAGGAATTGGCTACTTTAGGCCCTTTAATTTTCCAAATAAACTTTAGAATCAGCTTGTTAAGGTTCAGAAGTAGCAGTGTTGGGATTTTTTACTAGAATTATTCTTACTATTTGGATATATCTAATGATATGTGGCAGCTTCACCATCGTAATTCTATCAATGTGTACAGGCCGTTTATTCTTTATTGTATGACATACATAAAAAAGTTTTAGATCATTCACCATAAAAATCTTGCATCTCTTTCTTTAGATTTTTTCCTCCATGTACCTAATTATTTTTCTGCCTTATAAATGACCATTATTCAAGTAGTGATTCATTGCTGGTATATAGAAATGCAAATGCATTTGTATAATAATCTGATTTCCTGACTCATTAGCAAATGTTCTTATCAATTTTAATAATTTGTTTATAAATTCTGTTGCATTTTTTTAATTTATTTTTTATTATTATTATACTTTAAGTTCTAGGGTACATGTGCATAACGTGCAGGTTTGTTACATATGTATACTTGTGCCATGTTGGTGTGCTGCACCCATCAACTCGTGAGCACCCATCAACTCGTCATTTACATAAGGTATAACTCCCAATGCAATCCCTCTCCCCTCCCCCCTCCCCATGATAGGCCCCGGTGTGTGATGTTCCCCTTCCCGAGTCCGAGTGATCTCATTGTTCAGTTCCCACCTATGAGTGAGAACATGCGGTGTTTGGTTTTCTGTTCTTGTGATAGTTTGCTAAGAATGATGGTTTCCAGCTGCATCCATGTCCCTACAAAGGACACAAACTCATCCTTTATTATGGCTGCATAGTATTCCATGGTGTATATGTGCCACATTTTCTAAATAGGTGAGTATAGCAGATGGAAATTAGGGAAGTTTTCAATGCTTACATCTTTGCTTTCTTCTCTAGTTTTGCTCATAAGACTGTATTCTGCACAACTCTAGGGAATACCATTTATATAGAGTGCATGATGCAAAATGCAGCAATACTGTGCACCTGCAAGGACCTCCAGAAGAAGCAGTTCTAGCAGATAGCCTTGTCATATTTCTGACTCATTAAGAAAGGGATTCTAATGTGTTGCTAGGGTATTTTCTGCAGGTTTTTTGGTAGATACACTTTATGAAGTTAAGTATGCTTCTTTCTCATTTAATCGCTAAGAATCTTTTTTCCTAATTGGTATTGAACTTTATCAATTTTTAAAATTCCCTAATAAGACAGTCACATATTTGTTCCTCTGTAATCTCTTAATTTGGTAAATTGCAATAATAGACTATCCAAAGTTAAACTCTTATATTTGTGAGGCAAAACCAATTTTATCATAATTATGTGTATATGGAAAGAGAGAGAGCACGCACAATATTTGATTTACTGAGCTATTTTGATAATTTTTAGCCTCTGTGTTCATAAGCCCTAGAGTTTTCTTTTTAAAGAATCATGGTCTGATATTGGTATAAAGGTCATAGTATTCTCATAAAGTAAGAGTGATAGTATTGCTTTAATATCTTTGAATTTTCTATGAGAGTTTCTATAATATTAGAATTTTCTGTTTCTTGATTGTTTTGGTGAAACTCATCTGTAAAGCTGTTTGTGGTAGAATGCTGTTAAATTATATTTAATTTCTTTAATGATATTGGCCTATTCTGCCTTTTGTATTCTCTGTGTTAGTTTTAGAAAGGTGGATTTTGTTTGTTTAAGAAGTTCATTTAATACAAGTTTCAAATCCACTTACCTAACTTTGTAAGAATATCATTCTTTCATTTATCTTTTAAATCTTCCCTTCATCTATACGTGTCCCTCTTTTTCAATGAATTCTCATATTTACTTAGAACTTCTCTTTTTTTCTTGACAAATCATGCCAGTTTATTGATAGGATTAGCTTATCTATTAGTTTTTTAAAATAACGATTTGCTTTGGTTTTCTATTTAATTTTTTTATATTTATTGTTGTATGATTTTATATTTGTGTTCCTTATTCAATTATATTTTCCATTATTCTATTTTATTTTACTCTCGATTCTTACATGAATATTCATCTCATCATTTTCATATTTTTAGCATAATTTTTAAGAACATCAGTTTTGTACTAATTGAGCATTTAGCTTTATCCTATAAAATGAGACATGTATATAGCATTTACATTATTCTATTTATTTTTCTTCCTTAAAAAATATATTTTAATTTTATTTTTCCATAAGTTATGGGGGTACAGATGGTATTTGGTTACATGAGTAAGTTTTTATAGGAGATCTGTGAGGTCCTGTACCCATCACCCAAGCAGTATACACTGCACCATATTTGTTGTCTTTTATCCCTCGCCCTCCCTCCCTCCCTTCCCCTCAAGTCCTCAAGGTCTATTGTATCATTCTTATGCCTTTGCATCCTCATAGCTTAGCTCCCACATATCAGTGAGAACATACAATGTTTGGTTTTCCATTTCTGAGTTACTTCACTTAGAGTAATAGTCTCTAATCTCATCCAAATCATTGCATATTTTTTAAGTGTTCTAATTTAAATTGTATTGTGTTAAGAAATGTGATACATGTAGTAATAATTTTTGAAAATTTGTTGAGACTGGTTTTATTACCTGGTAGGCATTAATTTTCATTAATGTTTATTATATGCTTGAGAAAAATGTAAAATAATTTAGCCCCAGGGTTCTAAGGCTCTTGATCAAGCTTGCTAATTATGTTGCTCAACCCACTTGTCAATTTTGCTATTCTGTTGTTTTAAATCCTTAGATTTTTGTTTTTTTGCCTGCTTTTTCTGTTGAATACTGAGAGTGGTGTACTAAATAATCTTACTGCTGTCCACAATAATTTTGAATTTTTCAATGTAATGTTGTCATTCTGTTTATTTCTATTGAATACTGAGAGTAGTTAACTAAATTATCTTACTGCTATCCACAATAATTTTACATTTTTCAATTTAATGTTGTCATTCTGTTTATTTTTCTATTATAAGTTATATATAGATGTATGTGCCTATATGTAGTGTGCACATAGCCATGTAATACACATGCAGGTTCAGGACTACCATATTTTCCTGGTAAAGTTCATTTTTTTAATGATAATATAATGCTGTATTTTATCACCACAAAGCTTTGGTTTTGAGGTTAACATTTTATTTCTGATATGACTATGTGCGCCAGGTTTCTTTTTTCCAGAATTTATCTTATAAATCTTTATTCCAATTATTTTACTTTCAACATTTTTTATCTTTATCTTTTAAATATTTGTCTTGTAAAACCCATGTAACTGAGTTCATTGATTTTTTGAAGGGTTTTTGTGTCTATCTCCTTCAGTTCTGCTCTGATCTTAGTTATTTCTTGTCTTCTGCTACATTTTGAATTTGTTTGCTGTTACTTCTCTAGTTCTTTTAATTTTGATGTTAGAGTGTCAATTTTAGATCTTTCCTGCTTTCTCTTGTGGGCATTTAGTGCTATAAATTTCCCTTTACAAACTGCTTTAAATGTGTCCCAGAGATTCCGGTACATTATGTCTTCTTTCTCATTGGTTTCAAAGAACATGTTTATTTTTTGCCTTCGTTTTGTTATTTACCAAATATATTATTTTGCTAGGGCTGCCATAGCACAGTACCAAAAACTGCATGCATGACATAAACACAGAAATTTATTGTCTCACACTTTTAGAGGCTGGAAGTCTGAGATCAAGGTGTCAGTAGCATCGGTTCCTTTAGATGTCTGTGAGGAAATGTCTTCTCTACGCCAGTTGTCTAGTTCCTGGGGCGTTTCTGGCAATCTTTGGAGTTCTTTTGTTTATGGAGGCATCAGCCTGATCTCCACCTTCATCTTTTCATGGTGTTCTCCCTGTGTGTATGTCTCTCCGTGCCCACATTTATCCTTTTCCTAAGGCCACTAGTCATGTTGGATTAGGGGCCTACCCTACACTGATATGACCTCATCTTAACTTATTACCTCTACAATAACCCTATTTCCAAGTACGTTTAGATTCTGAGATACTGGGGCTTAGGACTTCAACATATGAATTTTGGGAGGCATAATATATAACACTGAGTTTTAAAAATCTGTATTTATGTAAATATGTATTTAATTATATACAATATTGTAAACATTTGCATGCAGATGTGTGTTTATATGTGTGTACAAACATCATATATATGAACATATATTTGAATTTATGTCTACTTTTTTGCTTTCTAATTTACCTATTATATACTTACTTTTCTCTTTTCCTGGCTTATTTTTAACTGATTAGTTTTCTTTTTTCACTTTTATATGTTATACATTAAATTTCTACGTTTTGGGGATTAATCTTTAAAATTTAATTAATCTCTATCAGAACTATACAAGAAACTTAGAAAAATGTCAGGATCATATACTCATATGATTCAAATTATTACCTAGTAGGTTTTTATTTCTAACTTGTTATGAACACCCTTATAAGGTAGTCATTGTTATTACCGTTGTTTCATATAAATAATATTTATAAAAATCTCTACATTTATTTTTTGCTTTGCTGAGTGTCCTTTCTTGTCTCCATGTCCTCCCTCTGGACCCAAGTTTCTTCTTCTTGATGTATGTATCTTAGATACTAATTTAGTAAGGGGCTTTTTAAAAATTTAGTTTTGTTTTTCTGAAAAACAGTCTTATGAGTTTTCATTTGAAAGCTGTTTCCTCTCTTTTCTTCTTACCTGCTACACTAAATTCTCTCTATGTTTGGGCTTTCCAGCATTACAGCAACGTGTTCAAATGTAGATTTTGAAAATATCAAAATACGAACATTTTAAATACCCAGATTTTATTTAGTATTTATTGTGCTTTCTAAATCTGAAAGCATGATTCCTTCACTGACTGTAGAAAATCATTACCCATCATGTCTTTCATTGCCAAATCCCCTTTCTCTCGATTTCTTTCCTAGGCATTCTAATGCAGGTCCATTGTAAATTCCCCCTAGAAGTTGTCAGTGTTCTGGATTTTGGCCATTCCAATAGCCGTGTAGTGGCATCTCATTGTTGTTTTAATTTGCATTTATACGATGGCATGCAATATGGAGAATCTTTTCACATTTTATTTTATATATATATATATATATGTATTCATTCATTGGTGAGATGTCTGTTAAGGTCTTTGGCCCATTTTTTTAATCAGTCTCCTTGGTTTCTTTTTGTTGAGGTCCTACTTTATATTTTTTATTGCATATGGTTGATTTCTTACGGCTTTACTTCTGCTTTTTTTTTTTTTTTTTTTTTTTACTTATTTATATTTTGAATCCAGTAATTTTATTAGCCAGTGTTATTGAGGGTCTAATTCTGGTGTTTGTTCTTTCTGCTGACTCTTGTTCTCTGGCTTGATTTATTCTGTTTTTATGCTTTTCTTTTTGAACTTAGATACCCTTTTCAGTGCTTCTTCGGCTTTGAAAGCCCTGTGAAGAATGCATGGAAGGTCTTTCTCTCCAGAGAATATTTTTGCTTCCTATTAAATGGGGCCCTGATGTGCTTAGGGTTTCTTAGACCCCAATTCCTCATAATAGAGAGCTGTGGTTATAAATATGCAGGGAAGATTTTTTTCCCCCAAAGCCCATCCTGGGACAGACAATTTTCCTTTTAGTCTCCTTTGTTGACAGAGAGATATTACTCTAGCACATCGTTTTACCTGCAGTGTAGCCCCTTGAGGGTTCCAGGTTTATGCAGGGTCTAGGTTCCAACTTCCATTTTTAAAAGACAAAAGGCCTTGTTTTCTTCCCTGGCAGGCATTAAAACTCAAACCTCTTGGCTAGTAAGCATAGCAAATGCTCCCAGGATAGTCGCTGCATGGGTGGCAGCTTACAAATTTAATTTTCACACGTCCCTCTGTTTAGGTCCCTGAAGATATATCTTTCTTTCTCAGAAGCTCAGCTATGCATCTGAAAGAATGTTTGTTACATTTTACCTATCATTTCTACTTATGTTTTTTTTTTTCCTTCAGAAGTTTTTCAAAAAGTTCCCCAGATAGCCAGAAGTAGAGATATTCTGACTGCTTTCTCTATTTTAAATATACATCAAAATTACTGTCCATTGATGACCTTCTCCTGCGTTTTCCAGCACTGTTCACTATTTATTGGTTTTGGTTTTCTTAAGCAATATATTGTCCATTATTCAAAGAGATTTTTGTAAAGAAGGTATAAAATGTAGGTGAACTCAGTCTACCATCTTAACTCGATTTTTGAACTGGGTCTTGAAGGTTGAATAGAAACTTGCCAGGTGGAAATGGAGGTGAAGGCCAGGCTATGCTAAGGAAAGGCAATCATGAAAAATATACTTTCCTTAGGTAATTATGAAAACTATAGGTAGCAAGCGCTATCCATTAGGACAGATATGCCAGATGAATCTGAAAGTGAGATAGGTTTAAATGATATTAAAGCGGATCTTGCATGATACTACCAAGAGTCTGCTGTCCTGTTATATAATTCAGCAATTATAGTTGTCATTTTTTATTACTTACTAGGCAGTAGGTACTGTACTAGAGATTTTACATAAGGTATTATGCTTATTCATATTTTATTACAAAAGTGAGCCAAAGAGAGATTTAATTAGTAAAGTGAGCCAAAGAGATCTGTGTGTTAAGGTCACAGAGATCCCAGGAGGTGAAGTCAAGATTTCGTCTGACTGAAGAGCTTATGAACTAAATCACTTTCTGCAGCATTCCCCAATAAATAAAAATAAATCAGTAAAAGTGTTTAAGAAAAGAGTGAAGTAGTGAGACTGATTATTTAGGAAGATTATTCTGTCGATCTGGTAGTGAAATGAATGACGGAATTATATACCACTCATAGCAGCTACTTATCAACCCAGAGAAAAAAGTGGCAGCCTGGGAAACAGAGCGAAGAACAAGAGAGGACCTTGCCAGGGGAGCTTAACTTATTTATGCCTAGTGTTCCATTATTGGAACACTAAGCTTGTGGGAGTTATTTATATCCTACTGCTCAAGGTCATTGCCAAGGTCTGATTTTTCTCACACACACACACACACACACACACACACACAGATTATAACCTCCATAAATGGGTTAAAGGTCTTTACTTTTACTCTTCATGGGATTGGAGGTCATTGGAATATTGCAGTAGAGGAGTGAGATCTTTACAAACTTTAAAAGAAGCCTTTTTTTTCAACCTTTATTTTAGATTCAGGGAGTACACGTGCAGACTTACATGGGCATATTGTGTGATGCTGAGGTTTGGGGTACAACTGATCTCACCACCCAGGTACTAAGTATAGTACCCAACAGGTTGTTCTTTAACCCCTTGCTCACCGCCCTCCCTCTCCCCTCTAATAGCCCTAAGTGTCTTTTGCTCCTGTCTTTGTGTCCCTGGGTACCCAATGTTTAGCTCCCACCTATAAGTGAGAACGTGTGGTATTTGGTTTTCTGTTCCTGACTTAATTTGCTTAGGGCAATGACCTCCACAAATAAAAGGGAACTCTTATACCCCATTGGTGGGAATATAAATTAGTTCAACCCCTGCAGAGGGGAGTTTGGAAATTTCTCAAATAACTCAAAACAGAACTACCCCTTGACTCAGCAATTCCATTGCTGGGTATATACCATAAGGAAAATAAATCGTTCTACCAAAAAGAAAGATGCACTTGTATGTATATTGCGGCACCATTCACAATAGCAAAGACATGGAATCGACCTAGGCACCCATCCATGGTGTCATGGATAAAGAAAATGTGGTAAACATATGCTATGAACTCCTATGCAGCCACAAAAAAGGAGTGTTTTTATGGCTATATAGAGAATGGAGGTTAGGAGGGCAAGGGTTAAAGCAAAGAATTATGCATTACTCACGTACTCTATTGTCTTTATTTACAAGTATATAATATTTGGGTCTCCTTGGTTAGCAAGCAGGGGTGAGCGATATGAGGGTATTCAGGGTCCAGTTCTTGGAGGACCAGCAGAGTAGAGTGGTCCGAGGATGGCCATGTTGTCTTCTGAAGAGGAAAGGTAAGTCAGAGAGATCAACATTGGAGAAATAATAGGGGAGGTACAGTGTAGTGTCAGTGACAGAAACACAAATCACATTTCCTTTGGTCAACAAGGGAATCCTAGGCTTCAGAAATTCTTCCAAAAATTGGAAAAGATAAAGAAGTTTTGTGACGTGGGTGTATCCTATATAGATGAGAAATGACTAACAAATGCAGGCTCATGTTACACATGTGCTTTCTCATTTAATATTTTAGATTTTGTGAAACGGGTATTATTCTCAATTTATAGATAGGAAACAGTCTCAGAGATGTTAGCTAATTTTCCTAAAACTAACCAGCATTAACTGGCAGAGGTGAAATTCAGACATAGATTTTTTTTTTTTTTTTTTTTGGCTCTAAAAGGTGTGTACCTTTTGGGGACACCATCCTGGAAGGAAGGCTTTGTTTTAATTCAGATGAAAATTGCTCTGCAATGGATTGGAACTCAGAGGGAAGCTGAAGAAAATTGCAGTAGCCGCCCAGACGGAGGCATCTGGAGGGAGCTTTCACTTTCTCTAATGTTGTCAAGTGCATCACTCTGGGATAATGCTCACTGGTCTTGGAGACAGTCCCTTCTCTCCGAATTTAAGTTCAGTCCTAATTCTGGAGCCTCTTTTTCCCTCCTGTGGGTCAGAAGCCAGAGCTCCTGAGGGTGGCCATGTGCATTCTCATCAAGGCCATGCCAAGCACCAAGTGCCCCGAGAGCCCAGGCAATTTGAAACCCTCGCCTGCCCTTACTGCTTCCTGATGGGGAACCTGCTGACATCATACAATGAGAGATACATTTACAGGGCTTCCCAGGGGCTCTGTGAAGCAGCTCTGCTTTTGTAGTGAACAATGCTGGGGCAGGAATTTTAAAACTACCTCCTTTCCATTTTCACTCCTTTCTATCTCCATGGGCCCTAAGTGTGTGTGTGTGTGTGTGTGTGTGTGTGTGTGTGTGTGTATGTGAAAGAGAGAGAGTATATAAATATATACAAATTGGTACCTCCAATTCTCAGGATAAAAATATCCAACCGGCCGGGCACAGTGGCTCATGCCTGTAATCCCAGCACTTTGGGAGGCTGAGACAGGTGGATCACCTGAGGTCAGGAGTTTGAGACCAGCCTGGCCAACAAGGTACTAAAACCCCATCTACTAAAATACAAAAATTAGCCAGGTGTGGAGGTGGGCGCCTGTAATCCTAGCTACTTGGGTGACTGAGGCATGAGAATTGCTTGAATCCGGGAGGCAGAGGTTGCAGCGAGCCGAGATCGTGCCACTGCACTCCAGTCCGGGTGACAGACTGAGACTTTGTCAAAAAAACAAACAAAAAACCTAACCATCTTCACTTTCGCTCCTGTGTGTTCTAAAAGTGGAAGTTTAGCATCTTGCAGATAAAGAGAAAAAGCAGATTGACACAAGGATTCCACGGGTCCATAGAATCAGACAAGAGGACATTCAAGGAAGGAAGGAGTGGAAAAAGAGTCTAAAAGAAAGGCATAACGGATGAGACTAATTCCAGCAGCTGATGCTACAAATAAATAAAGCAAGAAGGATGTAACATCATATATCAGAGTCTGTCAGTTCCTGCCGACAGAATAGGTTTAATTTACATTTACTGAATAACTGTTGTGTGTTGTGTTGGGATATTAAGGGATATTAAGGGTTTTTTTTCCACATTTATTTCTTTATTTCTTTTCTGATACAGAGTTTCGCTCTCATTGCCCAGGCTGGAATGCAATGACATTTATTTCTTAATACTCTTGCAAACCCAGAGAGGGAGACATTCCCAAAGATTAAATGACTTATCCAAGTTCGTTCACCTCTGAGTATCAGAGCCAGCATTCTAACCCAGGTCTTTCTGATTTCCAAGTCCAGGACTTTTTCCACCATGTGATCCTGCTACTTTTAGATGGAAATTGGAAATGAATAAAATGAAACTGAGAGCCTGTGGAAGTAAAACAGCACAGAAAAAAAAAAAAAAAGGTTGAATTATGGTTATCTCTGCATCAGCCTCGTCTGAGTTTATTAGTCGTGCTATAACAAAATACTATAAACTGGGTAGTAAACAACATACATTTATTTTTCATAGTCCTGGAGGCTGAGAAGTCCAAGATCAAGGTGCATGGAGATTTGCGTCTGGTGAGGGCCTGCTTTTTGGTTCACAGGTGGCACCTTCTCACTGTGTCCTCACATAGTGGAAGGGGTAAAGTATCTTTTTTATTTTTTTTTTTCTGAGATAAAGTCTCGCTCTGTCACCAGGCTGGAGTGCAGTGGTATGATCTTGGCTCACTGCAACCTCCGCCTCCCGGGTTCAGGTGATTCTCCTGCCTCAGCCTCCTGAGTAGCTGGGACTACAGGCGCGTGCCACCATGCCCAGCTAATTTTTGTATTTTTAGCAGAGATGGGGTTTCACCATGTTGGCCAGGATGGTCTTGATCTCTTGTCCTCATGATCTGCCTGCCTTGGCCTCCCAAAGTGCTGGAATTACAGGTGTGCACCACCGCACCCAGCCAGGGTAAAGTATCTTATAAGGATACTAACGTCATTCATGGAGACATTTCCCTCATTACCTATTCCCCTGCCAAAGTGCCCACCTCCTAAAATCATCACACTGGTGACTAGTTTCAATATACAAATTTTGGATACACAAACATTCAGTTCATAGCACACCTTGACACTAGATCTGGCTCAGTGCCACTCTCCAGCCATCTCTCCTTTGTGCTTCTGTTATTCTCCCCAGTGGCATATTTTCATCTTGCTCCCAGAGTCTCCGTTCTGGTCTTTTGGGCCCCCCTCCAGTTTGCCAAGGCCCTTGGAATTTAATTCTGTTTACCAAGAAAGCAATAAATGCCTACACTGTGCTTATCAGTGAGGCACCAGGGGGTGCAAATAAGGACATGGCTTAGGAGGGAAAACAGGTAAGAGATGGGATCAGATCTATAGTTTTGTGTCTATCGCAGGTTTGGTTGTCAGACACATAATGAAATGTATTCACCTATGCAACATATATTTATTGAGTATATACTAAGTTTTAGATATTGTTCTATTTGGTCAGGTGTAGTGGTTCACGCCTGTAATCCCAGGACTTTGGGAGGCCGGGGCAGGTGGATCACCTGAGGTCAGGAGTTCAAGACCAGCCTGGCAAACATGGTGAAACCCCGACTCTACTAAAAATACAAAAATTAGCTGGACGTGCTGGCAGGCACCTGTAATCCCAGCTATTCGGGAGGCTGAGGCGGGAGAATCACTTGAACTTGGGAGGCGATGGTTGCAATGAGTCGAGATCGTGCTACTGCACTCCAGCCTGGGTGACAAGAGTGAAACTCCATTAAAAAAAAGAGAGAAATAGACATTGTTCTTTTTGCTAGAGATAGAGGCATGAATATAATAAAATCTGTCTTCTACATAGAGTTTGTATGCCGGTAGAAGCAGCTAGACAATAAACAAGTATAGCATGTCAGTTGGCAACAAGGCAGTGGTGAAAAATAAAGCAGAGAGTGCTGGGGGAGTTACTGTTTTAGATAGGGTGTCTGGAGGAGACCTCTATGAGGAAATGTCATACAAGCAGAGAACCAAATGAAAAGAGAGTGAGACATGTGCTTATCTGGGAAAAGAGCATTCCAGTCGAGGAAACAGTGACTGCCAAGGCTCTAAGGATACCTTCTTAGTGTGTTCAAAAAATGGCAAAAAAAAAAAAACCACAAAATGCTCATGGTTGGAGCTCAGTGAGTGAGTAGGGTGTATTGGAGATGAAGTCAGCAAAATAGCAGAGGGATGAAGTAATGTAGGGCTTAAAGGCCAATTGTGAAGGTGTGAGGTTTTAATGAGTAATATGGGAAGCCATGTGAGAATTTTGAGCAGAGAAGTGAAATATTCTGACATGTTTTAAAAGAATCTATCTGGGGAATATATAGAGGTAAGATTGTAGGACCAAAGGGCATATGTAGGAAGGCCAGTCAGGGGCTGAAGCAGAATTCCAGAAGAAAGAGGACAGGGCAAGATAGTGTATTGGACCAGGTTCGTATCAGTAGGAGTATTGAAAACTGTTTGGGTTATGAATATATATTGAAGTTAGAGCTAGATGAATTTCCAGACAGATTGGATATGGGGTGTGATGTGAACTACAGGGAATGACTCCCACATTTTTGGACTGAGCCGATGAAATATGGATTTATCAGTTACTGAGGGCTGAAGACTTGGGAGTGAAGATAAGGAGTCAATTTTGGACATGTTAATCATGAGCTGTCTATTAGATAAACAAGTGGAAATACTTAACTGGCCCTTGGATATATAAATCTAAAGAAGGAGATAGGTCCAGGATACAATTATACCTGAGACTACATAGCAGGGAAGCATTAGCTTATTGCCATAAAATTGACTGAGATCACTAAAGAAGTGAATGCTGTTAGACAAAGAAGCAATTAGTACCTGATTCCTGATGGATAAATATAGTAGTGAATCAACAGGAAGTTAGGAGAAACCAGCAAAGGATATTAAGAATAACTGGTGATTTGCCAGGCGTATATAGAAACTATACTGCAGAGTATAGTTGTATACTCTGCATTACAATCTAAGGCTACTTGAAAAAGGTACTTTAAAAAGAGAGACATTTGTGCCACTACACTGAACCAACCAAACCTATTCTGACATCCTGAAGACTGGCATCTGAGATCATATAAGGACAACATTCTTCTTACTTATGAGTGTTGGTGTCTCTAGGATAGACATAAGCACCTGCCTCCACATACCTTTCAGAAAACAAGTGGCATGGCAGGAGAAGAAGAAGACCAAAGCCCAGAAAGAATTTGAGCTGACAGTGGAGTTGTGAACCCATTTGCAACACCCTTTCAAGAACACCTGAAATTATTAGGCACTAGCCGAAAGGGATCCATACACAGTAATTAAGCCGCTGATGACTTAATTTGGGAATGAAATAGAAGCGTGATTAAACCCTGAAATTGTAAAAAAGAATAGAGATTTCATTATATAAAGCAGTTATTGGGTTGGTGCAAAAGTAATTGCAGTTTTTGCCATTAATTTTAATACATTTTCTGCACTTAATTTAGAGAATGTCAAAAGAAAATAGTCTAAAAATATTTTCAAATCTATGAAAGAAAAGGAAATATTTTTAACCATGCCAAAAGTTCTACACAGAAAAAAACATCAATGATCAGATTGAAAAATTAGCAGAGGATGGCCACATCTAGCTATAGAGAAAGAAATGTAAATGACCAGTCAATAAGAAAAAAGATGCTAAATCTTACTTGTAATTTCAAATTGCAAATTTAAACAATGAGATATCATTTGTCACCTCTGGCCAATGTACAAATACTAAGAGGATTGATAATGCTCAACTTTGGCGATGGTGCAGAGAAACCCTCATACATAGTTGGCTGAAGGGCACACTGACACATTTTTATGGAGTCATGTGTCAATATCAATAAACATTTAATAAATTTTAAATTTTATAATAGTTTTAGATTTACAGAAAAATTAAGAAGATACTACAGAGAATTTCTATACACCCCACACCCAGTTTCCCCTATTAAGATATTATTATGGTATATTTGTCACAACTAATGAACTAACATTGATACATTATGACTAAGTCATCACTTCACTCAGGTTTCCTTAGTTTTTACCCAATGTCCCTCTTTTGTTCCAGGATTCATCTAGAACACCATATTACATTTAGTCCTCATATCTTCTTAGGTTCCTCTTTGCTATGACAGCTTCTCAGTCTTTTCTTTCTGATGATGTTGACAGTTTCAAAGAGTGCTGGTTAGGTATTTTATAGAATGTTCCTCAATTGTGATTGTTTGATTTTTTTTTTTCATATCTCGACTGGGATAATACGTTCTTAGGAGAAAGATCAAAGAGGTAAAATGCCATTATCATATCATATCTAAACAGCGTAAATTCTCAGTGTGACTTCTTATTATTGATGTTAATCTTGATCACCTGGTAAAGGAAGTGCTTCTCAGGTTTCTCCTCTGTATTGTATTCTTTTCCAAAGTACAGGGTACTCTTTGGAAAGAAGTCACTATGTATAGTCCATACTTAAAGAGTGGAGAGGTTTACTCCAATTCCTTGATGGTGGATTATCTACATAAATTATTTGAAATTCTTCTGCGTGGGAGATTTTTGTCTTTTCCGCTATTTATTCAATAATTTATATCAGTTTTGATTTGTAGATTTTTATTTTATGCTCTGCATTACAATCTAAGGCTACTTTATTTTGTTGCTCAAATTGTTTCCAATTGAAAAAAAAAAAAAAACTTTTCTATTTTCTAGCACTACAAGACACTGTAGGCTTATCTTGTATATTTACTTCTCCAGCCTTAGGATCAGCCATTTCTCGAAGAAGCCCTAGTTCTTTTTATTAGAAAATGATAATAGAAACTGAGATTGGGGTACAAGCCATGCTTATTGCTAATAGGTGTCTGCTTTCAGGTCTTTTCAGCAGACAAGATGAGAAAATATATGTGTGTATACTAAACCCTTTATGTATATGTATTTATAAATACTTCTGTATGTTTCTATGTGTAAACAGCCTTATCTATATTAACCAAAACATGAATTCTTACTGAGGTTTCCAATTCTAATTCACTACCTCATGGATTATTCTAGCTTTTTTCCCAAGCTTATTTGTAACCTCCCACTCCAGCAGTGAGCAGCCTGTCTCCCACCATCCACCATCCATTTACTTAATTGTTCAATTGTAGTTCAGTTTACATGTATAGTGGTTTTAGAATTGTTAACCCATACCTCCTGGGGAAACAACTTTATCAACTAGAGTAGAAAGCTTATGTGCAGTTCATTTTGCCTTTAGTCTTCCAGAGTCTGTTCATTTCCAAACTTACTTAGGTCAGCACTTCTTTCCCCTACTTCCTTCAGTGAGATTGCTTCATACACATAATACATTAGACTGTTTTGTCACAGTCTGCATTCCATCTTGGGATCTCTCAACCTCCTAAATGATTTTTTTTTTAATTTGCCTGCAGAAAGGTCTACTCTTTGTGCTGTAAAGTTCTATGGATTTTGCAAATGCATAGTGTCATGCAACCAAAATTATAGTATCACAGTATCACCCAATATAGTTTCAATAATCCTCTGTTCCTCACCTAACCAGCCCCCTCCTACAACCACAGGCTGGCAATTAGTGATCTGTTTACCATTTCTACATTTTAGACTTTTCTAGAATATTATATAAATATTATAAAACATGTAGTGTTTTTAAACGGCCTTTTTTCACTTAGCAATATGCACCAACATTCAGTCTCATTTTTGTGAGGCTTAATAACTCATTTCATTTTATTGCTACATCAGTTTCCAAGTATAGATGTGCCAGAGTTTATTTATCTGTACACCCATTGAAGAATATCCTGGTTGCTTCCAGTTTTTGACTATTATGAGTAAAGATGCTATAAACATTTGCATTCAGGGATTTGGTAAACACAAATTTTCAAATCAGTTTTGCCCATTCCTAGGAGCACAACTGTTAAACAATTTGGTAAGACTACATTTAGCTTTGTAAGAAACTGCCTAACTGCCTTCCAGAGTGACTGTACCATTTTGCATTCCCACCAGCAAGGAATACAATTTGCTGTTGTTCTGCATTCTTGCCAGCAATTGGTATTGTCAGTTTTTTGGATTTTAGCCTTTCTAATAGGTAGTTAGCTGTGTTTCACTGTCGTTTTTATTTGCATTTCCCTAATGACAAATAATGTTACACATCTTTTCCTCTGCTTATTTGTCATCTGTATAATCAGTTCTCTCCTCCAACCAAACACCTGGCAACTTTGGTTTGCCTTCTTTGGTGAGATGCCCAGATCTTTTGTCCCTTTTTTAATTGGATTGTTTGTTTTCTTATTGGATTTAAGAGTTCTGAATATGTCTTGGGTCCAAATCCTTTATTAGATATATGTTTTGCCAATATTTTCTTCTATCCTATGGCTGTCTTTGCATTCTGACAGTGTCTTTCACAGAGCAGAGCTTTTCAATTTTAATAGAGTCCAACTTACCAGTGTTTTCTTTCCTAGACTGTTCTTTTGATTTTGTGTCTAACAATTTATCACTAAACTCACTTGAAATGTCTTTGATCCTTTGTCAAAAATAAGTTGGCTATGTTTGTGTGGGTCTATTTCTGGGCTTTCTATTCTGTTTCATTGGCCTTTGTGTCCATTATTTGCCAATGCCATACTGTTGCGATTACTGTACTTTTATAAGTCTTGAAATCAGGTAAAGTGAGTCATTTAGCTTTGTTTTTCTTCAGAATTCTTTTGGCTATTCTAAGTACTTGGATAAAAGTACATAAAATGTAAAATTAGTTTGCCAATATCTGCAAATAGCTTGTTAGAATTTTATTAATATTGTGTTGCATCCATAAATCAAGTTAGGATAAATTAATATCTTAATAATATTGAGTCTTCCAATTTATGAGCATGGAATATCTTTCCATTCATTTACATCTTAAATGTCTTTCATCAGTGTTTTGTAGTTTTCCACATGCAGATCCTATATCTAATTTGTTTGATTTATACTTAAATATTTTATTTTTGTTGGTTTTCTAAATAGTATTTTTTTAATTCAAATTCCATGTGTTTATTGCTGGTAAAAAGAAAAACATTGACATTTTTATTTTTCTTGTATATTTCAACCTTACTACACTCACTTATTAGTTACAGGAGACTTTTATAGATACTTTGCGATTTTCTACGTAGACAATCATGTTGTCTACAAATAGTTTGAATTTGTCTTTTCCAATTTGTATACTTTTTAATCTCTTTTTTTCTTATAAAAGTTACAATTTCTAATACAATTTGCAATAAGTAAGAATGGTGAAAGATAGTATCTTTGCTTTACTCTCAATCTCAGGATAAGGTCCAGTCTCTCACTATGAAGTTTGGTGTAAACTGTAGGTTTTCTTGAGGATATTCTTTATCAACTTCTAGGATTTCCCAACTATTCATAGTTTGCTAGAGTTTTTGTCATGAATGGGTAGTGAATTTTGACAGTGTTTTCTGCAAGAATTGACATGATCATATGATTTTTGTTTGCTAGCCTGTTGAAAAGATTAATTATATTGAATGATTTTTGAATGTAGAACCAGCCTTCCATACTTGAAATAAATCCAAAATGGTCCTGGTATATAATTCTTTTTATATACACTGTTGGAATGAATCTCTTAATATTTGATTGAAGACTTCTTTTAAAAAATGTATGTTCATGAGAGATACAGCTGTATTGATTTTCTTTCCTTAATGTCTTTGTCTGGTTTTAGTATTAGGATAATGCTGGCTTAAGAGCATTAAGTTAGTAAGTTAAGAAGTATTGCCTGTGATTCTATTTTCTGAAAGTGATTGCAAATAATTAGTATTATTTCTTTTTTGTCTGTTCAGTAGAATTCACTATTGAAAACACCTGAGATTGGTGGGATTTGGGGTGGAAAGATAGTTAATTCTTTATTATTTATTCAATTCCTTTAATTAATATAAGGATATTCCAGTTATCTATTTCTCCTTATGTGGGTTTTGGTAGTCTGTATCTTTTAAGAAATTGGTCGATTTCAAACTTGAGAGCAGAGAGTTGCTTATAGTATTCCTGTATTATTCTTGATCTTCCTTTCATTTTTGATATTGGAAATTTGTGCCTTCTCTGTCTCTTTTCTTTGTTATCTCGGCTAGGGGTTTTATCGTGTTATTGATCTTTAATTTTAAGATTATTATTATTTCAATAGTTTTGGGAGAACTGTTGGTGTTTGGTTGCATGGATAAGTTCTTTAAGTGTGATTTCTGAGATTTTGGTGCACCCATCTCCTGAGCAGTATCACCTGACTACCCAACATGTAGTCTTATTTCTCACCCCCTCCCACCTTTTCCCCTAAATCCCATTGTATCCTTCTTATACCTTTGCATCCTCATAGCTTAGCTCCCACTTATAAGTGAGAACATGTGATGTTTGGTTTTCCATTTCTGAGCTACTTCACTTACAATATTGGTCTCCAGTTCCATCCAGGTTTCCGCAGATGCCATTATTTCATTCCTTTTTATGGTTGAGTAGTAGTCTATGATATATCTACATCTGTATCTATATCTATGTCTCACATTTTGTTTATCCATTCATTGGTTGATGGGCATTTAGGCTGGCTTCATATTTTTCCAATTGCAAATTGTGCTGCAGTAAACAGGAATGTGCAAGTGTCTTTTTCATATAATGACTTCTTTTCCTCTGGGTGGATGCCCAGTAGTGGGATTGCTGGATCAATAGTAGTTCTACTTTAAAAATTCTAGAAGATAAAGTCAAAAAAACTCTTCAAGACATTGGCCTAGGTGAAGAGTTCATGACCAAGAACCCAAAAGCAAATGCAACAAGAACAAAGATAAATAGATGGGACTTAATTAAACTAAAAGCTTCTACACAGTGAGAGAAATAATCAGCAGAGGAAACACAACCCACAGAGTGGGAGAAAACATTTGCAAACTGTGCGTCCAACAAAGGAGTAATATCTAGAATCTATAAGGAACTTAAACAAATAAGCAAGAAAAAAATAATCCCACCAAACAGTGAGCTAAGTACGTAGACAATTCTCAAAAGAAGGTATACAAATGGCCAAGAAACACATGAAAAGAAAATGCTTAACTTCTCTAATTATCAGGGAAATGCAAACCAAAACCACAATGTGATACCACCTTGCTCCTGCAAGAATGGCCATAATTTAAAAATCAAATAATAGATGTTGGCACGGATGTAGTGAAAAGGGAACACTTTTATACTGCTGGTGAGAATGTGAACTAGTACAACCACTGTGGAAAACAGTATGGAAATTTCTTACATATTTAATTTTTTTTAATTTTATTATTCTTTTTAGAGATAGGTTCTCCCTCTGTCACCCAGGTTGGAGTGCAGTGGTGTGATTATAACCCACTTCAGCCTCAAACCCCTGGGCTAAACCAATCTTCCACCTCAGCCTCCTGAGTAGCTGGGACTATAGGCACATGCCATCATGCTCAGCCAATTTTTTTTTTGTTTCAATTATTGGAAGAGATGAGATCTCACTATGTTGCCTAGACTGGTCTCGAACTCCTGGCTTCAAGTGATCCTCCAGCCTTGGCCTCCCAAAGTGTTGGGATTACAGGTGTGAGCCACTGCATCTGGCCTTTGTGTTACTGATTTTTAAACAAAAAACAAGCATTGGGTTTTGTTGAGTTTCTCTATTATTTTCCTATTTTCAATGACATTGATTTTTGCTCTGTTTTTTTTTTTTTTTTTTTTTTTCCTGCTTGCTTTAGGCTGTTGGTCTGCTTTCTCTTGTTTTCGAAGTTGGAAATTGCTATATTAGTTTGCAATTTTTTTTCTAATATATACGTGTAATGCTGTAAATGTCCCTCCAAGAACTGCTTTTGAGGCATCCCACAAATTTTGATCAGTTGCATTTTAATTTTCATTCAGTTCAAAATTTTTAAAATTTACTTTGAGACTTCCTTTTTTAACTCAACAGTTATTTAGAAGTATGTTGTGTAAAATTCAAATACTTGGAGATTTTCTAGTTTAATTTCTAGTTTAATTACATTGTGGTGTAAGAACATATGTGGCATACTTTCTATGCTTTTAAATTTCTTGAGGTGTGTTCTGTGGCCTAGGATGTAGTCTATCTTGATGAAAGATCCATGTGAAATAAAAAAGAATGTGCATTCAGCTGTTTTGGAGTGGAGTATCCTATAAATTTCAATTAAATTAAATTGATTGATAATATTATTCAAACAATTAGACCTTGTAGGATCCCCCAGTTTCCTCCCTCTCTCCACCTTTTTTCTGTGTCCTGACCTAGAAACAACAGTCCTTGACTGCTCTGCTCTGTTGACCTGGCCAGCTGCATGTTTTCCCCTGCAGGTTAGAACCCAATCTGGGGGCTAGGCGCTGGTAGCTCACACTTTGGGATGCCAAAGCGGGCGAATCGCTTGAGCCCAGGAGTTCGAGTCCAGCAACATGGTGAAACCTTGTCTCTACAAAAAATACAAAAATTAGCTGTGTGTGGTGGTGTGCACCTGTACTCCTAGCTACTCGGGAGGCTAAGGTGGGTGGATCGCTTAAGCCCAGGGGGTTGAGGCTGCAGTGAGCGGTGATTGCACTACTACACTCTAGCCTGGGTGATAGAGGGGGACCCTGTCTTAACATAACAAAAGAACCCAAGATGGGGTTTTGAACATTCACAGGCACTGATAAAACTTATCTAAGTTGTTGTCGGAAACATGGAAGTATAAAAAATGTTGCTAAACATATAGAAACTAGACCTGACCTTTAGCCAGATTCTTTAAACCCACACATACATTCCATAATCTGACCCTCTCACTGCAGAGACACTTAAGTAGAACATGGCTATTCTTGCTGTCCATCCAAAGGACGTGTCGCAGTCTCCACCCCATGGAGGTCCCCTTACTATATGTTTTAGACTGATCATCACCCTGGCGTTTAGTGCTTCTTTCTCTGAGATCTCAACTGGCCCCATCTCAGGATGGTTTGGGTTCTTGTGGCAGTCTCTTGCAGGAACTCCACTGCTGCTGCTTTTGAGGTAACTCCAGCTATTGGTGTGGGCTGACAGAACATTTCATGGATTTTATACCTGTTGGGTCTGTTGGTCTATTAATTCCTGATGGAGAAGTGTTGAAGTCTCTAGTATAATAGTAGATTTTTCTATGTTTCTTTCAACTCTATTAGATTTTGGTTCATATATTTTGATGCCCTATTGGTAGGTCAGTACACATTTAGGGAGGTTATATATTCTTGGGGAATTGACTCCTTTATCATTGTGTAATACCTTTGTTTATCAATGATAATCTTCCTTGTCTGAAGTCGGCTTTGTCCAAAATTAATCTAACTGATCCAACTTTTTAAAATTAGTGTTAGCATTCTATACCCTTCTTTATCCCTCGACTTTTCATCAAGCTGAGTCATTCCATTTAAAGTGGATTGCTTGTAGACAATGTGTGGTTAGGTCCTGTTTATTTCTATCCTCTCTGACAACCTTTGTCTTCTATATGGTATATTTAGGCCGTTAGTATTAAAAGTGCTTATGTAGGCCAGGCGCGGTGGCTCACGCCTGTAATCCGAGCACTTTGGGAGGCCGGGGCGGGCGAGTCACGAGGTCAGGAGATCAAGACCACAGTGAAACCCCGTCTCTATTAAATTACCACACACACACACAAATTCACGTATGGTGGGTGCCTGCAGTCCCAGCTACTTGGGAGGCTGAGGCAGGAGAATGGCATGAACTCCAGGAGGCGGAGCTGTAGTAGCCGAGATCACGCCACTGCACTCCAGCCTGGGCAAATAGAGAGAGACTCATCTCAAAAGAAAAAGGAAAAAGTGCTTATGTATATGGTTGGACAAATATCTATTATATCTATAGCTCTTCTTTCTTGCATTTTTCTTCTTTCTTTCTCCCCCTTTTCTACCTTCTCTGATTTTAAATGAGCATTTTATACTATTTCATTTTCTGTTTTGATTACCATATAAGTTAATAGAAATAATTTATATCTTCTATTGCATATCAATTATACTTCTTTAAAAAAATTGCGATAGCCCTAGAGATTCCAGTGTTCATTTTAAACTTAACTAAGTTTTCTTTCAAATAATGCTATACTATTGAACATGTACCATGGGCACTTCAAAACAGCATTCCCAATCTGATACTTCCTGTCATCCTTTATGACATTACTGTTATTTACTTCACTTATCTATATGCTGTACTGGCCCAATTTCTTATTACTCCCATTGCTTTAAACCAACCAGGTATCTTTTTTTTTTTTTTTAGGTGGAGTCTCAGTCTCACTCTGTCACCCAGGCTGGAGTGCAGTGGTGCAATCTTGGCTCACTGTAACCTCCTCCTCCTGGGTTCAAGCACTTCTCCTGCCTCTGCCTCCCAAGTAGCTGAGATTACAGGTGCACACCACCATGCCCAGATAATTTTTGTATTTTTAGTAGAAACAAGGTTTCTGCATGTTGGCCAGGCTGGTCTTGAACTCCTGACCTCAGGTGATCCGCCCACCTTGGCCTCCCTAAGTGCCAGGATTACAGGCATTAGCCACCGTGCCAGACCACAGTTATCTTTAGATCAGTTAAGAATAAAGAAAATAAAATATTTAATTTTAATTCATTTATTCTTTCTTACTCTTCTTTATATGTGTCCATGTTTCTGTCCTCTATAGTTTCCTACTTTTAACTTGAAGGGCAGATGTAGCAGTAATATATTTCTTTAGCTTCCATTTGTATGAAAAAGCCTCTATTTCTCCTTCACTTTTGAAGGGTAATTTTGCTGGATATAGAATTCTAGATTAACGTGACCGGGCGCAGCGTCTCACGCCTGTAATCTCAGCACTTAGGGAGGCCAAGGCAGGCAGATCGTGAAGTCAGGAGATTGAGACCATCCTGACTAACATGGTGAAACCCTGTCTCTTCTAAAAATACAAAAAATTAGCCGGGCGTGGTGGCGGGCGCCTATAGTCCCAGCTACTCTGGAGGCTGAGGCAGGAGGATGGTGTAAACCCGGGAGGCAGAGCTTGCAGTGAGCCAAGATCGTGCCACTGCACTCCAGCCTGGGTGACAGGGCGAGACTCCGTCTCAAGAAAAAAATTAAAAAAGAATTCTAGATAAATGTTGGTGTTGTTTTTTCTTTCAATGCTTAAGTATTTCACTTCACTGTCTTCTTGGTTGGACGTTTCCAGTTAAATACCTGCTGTACTTCTTATCCTTCTTCTTCTTCTAAGGGTGAAGTTTCTTTTTCACTCTGGCTTTTTTCAAAGTGTTCTCTTTGTCTTTGTTTCCTGCAGATAGAATGATATGCCAAGGCACATTATTTCTTTTATAAGATATATAAAAATATATATAATATATATTATATGCTTTAATATAAATATATAATATATATGGAAGAATCTAGAAAGGAAGATCTGACTGTATTTCACAGTGATTATCTTTTCTTACCCCTGCAAGAAACACTGTGGCCCTGCCAGACTTCACATAGTTAAAGTCCACAAAAGTGTGGGGACTACCCCATCAAGACCACAGTAGTTTATATATGTGTGTGTGTGTGTGTATATATATATTCTGCTTGGAGTTCTCTAAACTTCCTGGATCTGTGATCTGTAATTTGGTGTCTGTCATTAATTTTAGAAAATTCTCAGCCATTATTATTTCATATATTTATTCTGTTCCATTCTCTATTCCCTTTTGGTATATGCATTCATTATACTTTTTGAAACCCTCCCAGAATTCTCAAATGTCATGTTCTGCTTTGTCTTCTTCATTATCTTCCCATTTGCATTTCAGCGTGGACAGTTTTTATTGACCCATGTTCAAACTCACTAATATTTTCCATGTCCATGTCTACTTTACTAGTGAGATACTCAAAGACATCTTTCATTTCTGTTACAATGTTTCTGGTTTCCAGCATTTTATTTTGATCTTTACTTAGAATTTCCCTCTCTCTGCTTGTATTACCTTCTGTTGTTTCTTGTTGCCTTCTTCCGTTAGAGCCCTTAACATGTCAATCATAGTTATTTTAAATGTTCAGTCTGATGATTCCTGCATCTCTATCATGAATCAATCAAGTTCTGATTAATGCTTGGTATTTTCAGACTGGGTAGCTTTTCTTGTTTTCTGGCATGACACACACGTATCTATATCTATCTATTTTTTTATATATACACACATACATACACACACATACACACACAGACATGTATATACACATACATATATATACACATATATATGTGTGTGTGTGTGTGTATATATATATAATCTTATTTTTTTTTTAATGGAGTCTCACTCCGTCATCCAGGCTGGAGTGCTATGGCGCAATCTTGGCTCGCTGCAACCTCCACCTCCCAGGATTGAGTGATTCTCCTGTGCAGCTGGGATTACAGGCGCCTGCCACCATGCCTGGCTAATTTTGTGTTTTTAGTAGAGATGGGTTTCACCTTGTTAGCCAGGCTGGTCTTGAACTCCTGACCTCAGGTGATCCGCCTGCCTCGGCCTCCCAAAGTGTTGTGATTACAGGCGTGAGCCACTGCACCTGGCTGCCTTATAATTTTTTATTGAAACCAAAACATTTTGTATCTATCGGGTCATAAGAATTAGAGGTAAATAGTTCTCTAGTATAAAGATATGTATACATCTGGCTAAAAATGGACTTCATTTAAAAATTACTCCGTTATAGGTGTCAGAGCCTTTACATTCCTCTGTCCTTGTTTTTGTCTTCCCTCTTTATTTTGAAATTCCCCTAAGCACTCCTACTCAGAGAGAGCCTGTGTCTCCTGTCTCTTTCAGCTATAATGTACTGTTATTTTATTGAAATCCTGTGGCGGTGTTGTTAAGGTGTTGGGGAGGAATGAATTCTACGGTCTTCCAATTTAGATCAGTCTTTCAGTGGGCTGATGTTCCCAGGCTGTGATGTACTCACCTGTTTATCCATTTCCCTTTCCCCCTACTCCATTCCCCGACTACAGTATTCCCAATCTATTTACTGGAGGCCTGAATCCTCTTTATAATATACGTTTTCCCCTTAGGGGAGAAAGGAGGACTAGACAGAGCTGCAGTAGGAAGAGTGTCCTTCCCTATCTAGGATAACGCTCTGGCAAAGACTTACCCCGGGAAATTAGGCCCTTCTTAGGGAAGAATATCTGACTGTATTTCACATCGAGTATCTTTTCTTCCTGCTGCAAGAAACACTGTGGTCTGAGCCGGGTGTGGTGGCTCACGCCTGTAATCCCAGCACTTTGGGAGGCCAAGGTGGGCGGATCACCTGAGGTTGGGAGTTCAAGACCAGTCTGACCAACATGGAGAAACCCCGTCTCTTCTAAAAATACAAAATTAGCCAGGCATGGTGGCGCATGCCTGGAATCCCAGCTACTGCAGAGGCTGAGGCAGGAAAATTGCTTGAACCTGGGAGGCGGAGATTGTGGGAAGCCAAGATCGGGCCATCGCACTCCACTCTGGGTAACAAGAGCGAAACTCCATCTCAAAAAGAAACACTTAGGTCCTGGTAGACTTCCCATAGTTAAAGTACACAAAAGTGTGGGGACTACGCCATCAAAACCACAGCCTTCAGGAAGTTTTTGTTTTTTACATTATCCTATATTTGACTTCCAGAAATTCATCAAAACTTCCTCTTGAGTGTTCCTGTTTATGGCGCTCCCAGCTTCTATCTGGGCTGTGTCTCTCTGGATTGTGCCTGTCACTACTAATTTTGGGGTGGTGATTGGCCCTGTCATATTAGTTCTCTGATAAGTCCAAGAAAAGTTATCAATTTTTAATTTTTCCAGCTTTTTATTGAAGAACAAGACTAATGACTTCTAAGCTCTTTACATGTCAAAGCTGAAGTCGGAAATTTCAAAGTTTATGGCTTTTTTATGCCTAGCAGTTCTTCTCGCAGGAATTTTGTTTTTGTTTTTGCTTTTGATTTTTTAGGCGGAGTCTCACTCTGTCACTCAGGCTGGAGTGCAGTGGTGCAATCTCGGCTCACTCCAACTTCTGCCTCCTGGGTTCAAGTGATTCTTCGGCCTCAGCCTCACCATATTGGCCAAGCTGGTCTCGAACTCCTGACCTTGTGATCCACCCACCTCGGCCTCCCAAAGTACAGGCATGAGCCACTGTGCCCAGCCTCTCCCAGGCATTTTATATTATAAATATTATTGCATAAGGGCACACAATACATAAACAGAGATATTCACTATAGTATTGTTTACAACATTGAAAAACTGGAAACACTTAAGTGTCTACCAATAGGATACTAGTTAAAGATCTTGTGGTATAGCCACACAAAGGATTTCTATGAAGCTAGAAAACTGGTGATACAGACATCTGTAGCCTAATATGAATAAATATGAATAAATAGGGGAAAATACAAGTTGTAGACTACATATATAATAAGATCAGAGTCTGTGTAAAATTTTAAAAATACATACCCATATGTATGTATTTTTATATACATATATACACAAATGCTTATATACATATATATATAAATGTAAAATATATATAAAAATGTAAAATGACTAAAAGAAGAAACAATTAAAACATTCATTGTTGTTACTTGTGAGACATGAAATGGGAGGAAAACATTTACTTTTTACTTTATACCTCCCTTTATATATTCTTTTACAAAGAACATTCATTATTTTATTATTATATAGAACAGGAAGAAATAAAACTGTTTGTTTGCAGATGATATCATTGTTTACACAGGAAAAAAAACCTCCTAAAAGGAATTAGTGATTATAGCAAGTAAGTATTACTTTAAAGGATATACAGTTAATATTCAAGTCAATCACTTTCCTAAAATAATAGCAATGAACAACTGAAATTTGAAATTAAAAACACAATGCCATTTACATTAGCACCTTACAAATAAAATATTTAAGTATAAATCTAATAAAATATGTACAAGATCTGTATGAAAAACATTGCAAAACTTGTCAACAGAATCATAGAAAACTCAATGAATGGAGAGACATTTCATGTTTATGGAAAGGAAGGCTCAAAATTGTCAAGATGTTTTTCCCAACTTGATCTAGTGACTCATTACAATCCCAATGAAATTTCAGCAAGCTATTCGTGCATATTGAAAAACGGGTTCTATAGTATATAGGAAGAGGCAGAAGACCAAGAGTAGCCAAAAATACTAATGGGGAAGAACAAAGTCAGAAGACTTATGCCACCTGACTTTGAGACTTACTATCAAGCTACAACAACCAAGAAGGCATAGTATGGACAAAATAACAGATAATTATCTCGATAGAACAGGACAGAGAGCTCAGAAATTGACCTACACAAATATAGTCAACTGATCTTCAACAAAAAAGCAAAAGTAACACAATAAAGAAAAGATAGTCTTTTCAACAAATGCTGGTGAGCAACTGGACATTACATACAAAAATAAATAAATAAATCTAGACACAGACCTTACGCTAGTCACAAAAATTAACTCAAAATAGATTATATTTTGGACCTAATGGACCTAGACATAAAATGGAAAACTGTAAAACTTTTAGAAGATAATACAGAAGAAATGTAAATGACCTTGCATTTGACAATGACTTCTTAGATAAAACACCAAAGAAATTACTGATAAATGAAACTTCATTAAAATTAGAAGCTTATGCTATGTGAAAGACACTGTACAAAGAAATTAGAAGACAGGCAGCAAATTGGGAGACAATATTTGCAAAAGACATGTCTGATAAAGGACTATAACCCAAAATACATTAAAAAATCTTAAAATGTAACAATAAAAAACCAACAACCATATTTAAAAATAGAAGACCTGAATGGACACCTCAGCAAACAACATACACAGGTGGCAAATAAGCATATGAAAAGGTGCTCAACATCATGTGTCATTAGGAACTTGCAAATTAAAACAAAAATGAGATATCACTACATACCTATTAGAATGGCAAAAATCCAGAAACTGAGAACACCAAATGATGGTGAGGATGTGGAGCAATAGGAACTCTCCACACCTGATCTTAACCAAAAGGCCAAGAAGTGATAGCAGCAGGAACTCTCATTCACTGCTAGTAGGAATGAAAGTGGTACAGCTACTTTGGAAGACAGTTTGGCAGTTTCTTACAAAAATCTTATATGTGATCCAGCAACATACTTCCTTGATACTTATGCAAATGAGTTGAATACTTAGTTCACACAAATCCTTCACATGGATGTTTCTAGCTTCTTTATGCATAATTGCGAAGACTTAGAATAAACCAAGATGTTCCTTCAGTAGGTGAATGGATAAATAAAGTGTGGTATATCCATACAATGAATAACTATGGTTATTCAACACTATATGAATAGACATGGAGGAAACTCAAATGCATGTGAGTAGAAGAAATCAATCAGAAAAGGTTACATACTGTATGAGTCCAACTGATGCAGGACAAGCAAGCACCAATATTAAGTCTTAGCCAGGGAAGGTTTTTGGCTTCGCACAGAAAAGAATTAAAGGGTAGGCCAGGTGGTGTTAAATAACAACTATTATTGATATGGCAGAAGTACTGCTCCTCATGGAGCAGGGCTACCCCATAGGCAGTGGTGTTCAGGGTAGCAGCTCAGAGGCAGGTTTTCACTCATATGTAACCTCACTTTTAATTATATGCAAATTAATGGTGGTTTATGCAGAAATCTATAAAATGAGGGTGGTAACTTCTGGGTTGACGGGTTGTTGCCGTGGCAAGGTGGCAGTAACTTCTGGGTGTTGCCATGGCAATGGTAAACTGACATGGCACACTGGTGAGCCTGTGTTAGGGGGAGGTGCTCCTGCCCAGACCTGTTTTAGCTAGTCCTTAATTTGGTCCGATGTCTAAGCCCACCTCCATAGTTGAGTTCCCCGTCCTACCTCACAACAATATGACATTCTGGGAAAGGCAAAACAATGGAGTCAGTAAAAAGATCAGTGGTTACCAGAAGTTGTAGGGAGGGGTAGGTGAATAAGCTGAGCCTAAAAGAATTTTAGAGTAGTGGAAATATTCTGTATGATACAATAGTGGTGGATGCATGTCATTATACATTCGTCAGAACCTACAGAATGTATGACACCAAGAGTGGACCTCACGTAAACTGTGGACTTTGGGTCATCATGTGTCAATGTAGGTTCAGTGATGTAATAGATCTTCCACTGTGGTACATTTATGCTGATAAGTGGGGGAGGCTGTGCATGGGAACTCCCTTTAGTTTCTGCTCAATTTCACTGTGAACCTAGAACTGCTCTAAAAACTAAAAGTCTATTAAAATTAAAGTCTAATTAAAGCCTATTAAATGTAAATATATGTATATATTTAACAATGCTGCACGTCTTATTTTATTTGCAAGAAAAAGTAATAGGCCTTGGGGAATATAAAAATATACTAACAAGAATTGAACTAAAACTTTTGCATAATTGAGAAATGATTATCAGGATTGAGTAAGCTTGGCCAATGACATGATTCTTCTGTTTGGACCCCTGTATTATTTATTCTTATAATTTTGGTGACCATTAATGGTGGTTATTAATGCAGGATATGCGGGTCATACAATGACCATTAAAACCAAATATCAAAATAAACTGAATTTTGAGCCAGATCTTCAAATTGTTATATTTTCATAAACCATGATTTCAAAAAGTAATAAAGCCTATTTGAATAGACACATTTAACTAAAATAGGATGCATGCATAATTTAAAAATGAATGACATACATTTTGGGGTACTCGGAGTATGCATTTTTAACCCTTTTTGGGAGTGTGTGATCCAAAAATTTGTGAGCTGTTGATTCAGAGGGCCAGACACACTAGTAACTAAATAGTCTTATTGTCAAGATCAATGACAAAGACATGAACTAAATGACCCAGCAACGGGTCATTTCTTGTTGTCGCTGTGTGAGACATCAGCAGTATTAACATATAGCTTTTATTTACTTTTATTTTAAATACAAAATGTTCATGGGCCTTCAGGAAAGTACATTTGCCTGACAATTTGAAAATGCCCACATTTTGGAATTGAGGTATTTTTCCTGTATATAATGTTCTTTAGTTTTTGCAACATGTAGTTAGTGCAAAAATAATATTTACCTAAGGGACAAAAATTCTTTCAGTTATGCCTTCTTGGCTGGGCCCTTACCCAGCCTTTAAAATTTATTCCTGCCTCCCACTTTCTGTTTCTTTTATTTCCCCAGAAACAAAGGGGAAAATCTTTGGCGTCCATCTGTGTAAGGGGCACCCGATAACACATTAGGCAGCCACTCTGTTATTTCAGGGGCAGGAGAGGACAATAAACTAGAAAATAGAATTGCCATGTGGAATAGTGCTGATGCATCTTTTCCTTACATTTTGCAAAGGTTGTAAAGTACTAAAATCATGGATTTTTAGCCCAGGGAGAAATCATCTAATCTAGTCTCCTTATTTTAAAGATGAGGAAATTTAGTCTCAGAGAGTTTCCGTGGCTTAGCCGTAGAACCATCAGTTTGATGTAGCTCATGGATTACAGTCTAATACTTTCACTTACAACTGGAGAAACTCGAGCTCAACAAATTAAGGGACTTTTCTAAGATTACACAGCGAGATGGGGAATTTAAGAGGAGACCCTGGTGTTTGGACTCTCAGAACCCTATGCTGGATTGACAGCCCCTTAATCAGGTAAGATAGTTTGGTCAAAAGAAATGAGGGCTGAGAAGAGGTAGAATGGTGAGATCCATCAGGTCATCAAGTCTCAGTTCGCATTTCCTCAATATATGAATGAAAATTTGGCTGGCCTTCATCTCATCATACCTGGGAGGTAACCTCTAAGCCTTTGGAACTTCCCCAGTGATCGCAGTGTCTGTTATTCATGGTGGGCCCTTCAGACTACATCTGATACTTTTTGCTAAGAGGTCCTGTTCTTGTATTATGTCTCTTAACATAATGTCCTTCAGTTCCATCCATGTTGCAGTAAGTGACAGGATTTCAGTCTTTTTTATGGCTGATAGTATTTTTTTTTTTTTTTTTTTTTTTTTTTTGAGATGGAGTCTTGCTCTGTCGTCAGGCTGGGGTGCAGTGGTGCGATCTCAGCTCACTGCAACCTCCGCCTCCCTAGTTCAAGCAATTCTCCTGCCTTAGCCTCCTGAGTAGCTGGGACTCCAGGCGCCTACCACCACGCCTGGCTACTTTCTGTGTTCTTAGTAGAGACGGGGTTTCACCATGTTGGCCAGGCTGGTCTGGAACTCCTGACCTTGTGATCTGCCCGTCTCGGCCTCCCACAGTGCTGGGATTACAGGCATGAGCCTCTGCGCCTGGCCTGGCTGATAGTATTCTATTGTCTTTATCCATTGTCTTTATCCCTTCCTCCGTTGTTGGACACCGAGGTTGGACGCTTTGGCTATTGTGAATAAAGCTGCAATAAACATGGGGGAGCAGATGTCTCTTTGATAGACTTATTTCCTGTCCTTTGAATAAATGCCTAGTAGTGGGATTTCTGGGTCATATAGTAGTTCTATTTGTAGTTTTTTTGTGGAACCTCCATAGTATTCCCCATAGATAAATGTTTGAGATGATGGATATGCCAATCTTGTTCTGATTGCTATGAATTTTTTGTATGACAACATCACTATGCACCCCATAAATATGTACAGTTATTACATTGTCCATTAAAAATAATTTTTTTTCAGTTCCAGTGAGCTCCCCTGGTTGGCAGTTTTCCACACTGTAGCGAGAAGGTTACATCTTTGGGGATGACAGGAGCTTCAGGTGGGGAACCCTCCCAGACCTCACCCTATGCTTCTCCCTTTGGCTGGTTTTGATTTGTATATTTTGGCTAAAGTAACATTGTAATAATAAGTATAGCACTTTCCTGAGTTCTTTGAGTCATTCTAGTGACATTACATCTGAGGAGGTAGTGGGAGCCTCTGAGCTTGCAGCCAGCTGGTCAGAACGGAGCGGGACCTGGGAGCTCTGGAATCTGTGACTGCTGTCCAAAGTGAGGACAGTTTTATGCAGGGCAGTGCAGGTAACCTGCAAAGCTTGCTTAACCTTGCATATTTGGCTTTAGAAGTCATTGGACACATGTTCCTAAGATTCTAAAACTTTGGGGAGTAAGGACAGAAATGAGTCTGAAAATACTAAGATTAAAACCATGAGATATTTTGCTTTACTTTCTCCACAGAAACTCATTTTCTCTAAACTCCAGCCTTTACTGCCTCACACCAGCTGCACTCATAACAGTTTCCCAAGGCTCCCAGCCATGACCTGTTCTTTGAAACATCCCAGTGCAGAACATAACACAGCCGTGTTTTGTTTTGTTTTGTTTTGTTTTGTTTTCTGCTGGGGCAAGATTGATTATTTAGAAAGCAAGATAAAAATCTTTTAGTAATTTCTCTCACGTAGACAAAAAAGCAAGCAAGCCAGCAAGCAAGCAAGCAAAAAAAGAAAATCACCTGATTTCTTATCTTGGGTAACTGCTGGTTGGCTTTTGCCAAACAAATTCAAGGATTACTTAAAAGCTAGGTTGAGTTCACAGCCAGGTTGTCTGACTCTCCCCTCTTAAGGAAATCAGACTCGTCCTGCTTTAATTACCTCTTTGGAATAGCGAGCAATTTTTGTGCCCAGGCATGAATTCTGGAAGACAGAGAGAATGGAATCACTAAAGATAAGCTGAACTAGGAGGTTGAAGGCAGGAAAGTGCATGCATGTAGCAAGAACCAAGTTTTATAGGAAACTAAAGGTTACTATTATTATCACTGTTGTTTGTTTTACTTTGTTTTGTTTTATTGTATTTAGTTTTTTGTTGTTGTTGTTGTTGTTGTTGTTGTTTTTGAGACAGAGTCTCACTCTTGTTGCCAGGCTGGAGTGGAGTGGCATACTCTTGGCTCACTGCAACCTCCGCCTCCCAGGTTCAAGCAATTCTTGTGCCTCAGCCTCCCAGTAGCTGGGATTACAAGCGCACACCACACACTCGGCTAATTTTTGTATTTTTGGTAGAGACGGGGCTTTCACCATGTTGGCCAGGCTGGTTTTGAACTCCCGACCTGAGGTGATCTTGGATTATAAGCATGAGTCACCGTATTTTTTTTTTTTTTTTTTCTAACTTTAGCTGGGAGTCTTGTCATCAAAAATAAATACAGTTGCATGGAGCTCCTTAAGATCTGAACCAAACTAAAAATAGAAAGGCAGGGGCTAAAAAGTTATTTTAAGAACCCCCCAACCACAGTCACTTGTGGGCTGAGCGGGGAGCAGGAAGCATGTCTGGTGGCGCCATCTTGGAGTAAGAAGCCATGGCTGGTGGCACTGATGGCTCACATGGAGCTGAACTTGAACATGACACCAGCGCTGGGTGAGGTGGGGAGGGGGTTGTGAGGAGGTGCTGCCGTCATTGCTGCAGCTCCTTCATTCTGTTGAGGGCACTGCTGGCATGGAACCACTCGATCTGTATCTTGTTGAAGGTGTGGTTCAGGAAGATGGTCTCCTGGGTCCCGTTGGGGTGCTTGATGATGTACTTCAGGGGCTTGCCAGGGGCAAGTCCTTCAGGCCCTGAAAGGTCAGCTTGTCCACAAGGCGAATCTTGCTGTAGTCAGCTGGGTCAGCGAAGGTCAGGGGCAGCAGGTTCTGCTTCTTCAGGTTGGTCTCATGCATCCTGGCAAAGCCCTTGGTGATGATGACCCAGCCCCTGAGGTGGCGAGGCTCCAGTGCTGCGTGCTCCTGGCTTAAGCCCTCGCCATAGTTCTCATCCCCGAGTTACCACGCACCTGATGCCATGATGCTTGTAGTAGCGGGCAGTGGCAGGGACGGGGTCCAACTCCTGGGTGACGGCATCATGCACAGAGTTGGCCTTGCTATTTTCAATGTTGATGGCACCAATGAGCAGGTTGTTGGAGATGTTTTCCAAGTGCCTACGGAACTTCCAAGTGCTGGGGCCAGCAGCCGAGATGTGATCAGTGGTACCCCTTGCAGGGGTGCTGGTAGGTGTCCTGTCCTGGGTCCAGCTCTGCTTGAGGAAGCTCATCTGCATCAGGAGCCTCCAACTTGAACTTCTTGCCATCCTTGCCTGTCAGGTAGTTGGTCTCTGGGTTGAACTTGAGGGTTCCCGCAATGGCCAGGGCTGTGACAGTCTCTGGGGATGTGACGAAGGCGTGGGTCTCAGGGTTTGTGTCATTGCAGCCCGTGAAGTTCCTGTTGTAGGAGGCGACAGTTATGTTCTTCTCCTGCTTCTTAATGTCCTTCCTGTCCCACTGGCCATTGCAGGGGCCACAAGCATTGGCCAGGACGATGCCGCCCACATCCCTCAAGGTCTGTGCTTAGCCGTCCCGCTCAGTGGTGGTGCAGATCTGCTCAGAGCATGGAGTGATCGTGAACTGGGACTTGCACTTGAGGCCATGGGCTAGTGCCTGCTTGGCCACAGCTGCTGAGTGCCCCATATCTTCATAGCTTGAATTGGTGCAGCTGCCAATCAGACCCAGTCAGATGTCCAGAGGCCATCCTTCCTTCTCGGCCACCTTGCCCACTTCTGCCACGGGGGGAGCCAGGTCAGGGGTGAAGGGCCCATTGATGTGCAGCTTCAGTTCACTGAGGTTAACTTCAGTTAGTTGGTCATAATGGCAGCCAGGGTCAGGCACCAAGTGATCCTCAAATTCATCAGCTAGATCGGCAATGTCTGCCCGGCAGGTCTTGCTCAGGTACTACTTCATCCTGTGGTTGTAAGGAAACACGGAAGTGTTGGCCCCAATTTCTGCTCCCATGTTGCAGACTATCGCCATGCCAGTGCAGGAGACGGAGTCTACACCAGGCCCGTGGTATTCCACGATTGCACCTGTGCCACCTTTCACTGTGAGGATGCCTGCCACCTTCAGGATCACATCTTTGGGTGAAATCCAACTGGAGAGGGAGGGAGCCCATCAGCTTCATGCCAATCACCTTGGGGCGCTTCAGCTCCCAGGGGATCCCAGTCATGACACCCACAGTTCAGCACCCCCAACTCCAATGCAGATGCCCCCCAGGCTGCCACCACTGGGGGTATGGGAGTCAGTGTCAATCAGAAGAACCCCAAGGTATTCATAGTTTTCCAAAATAAGCTGGTGAATGATTCTAGATCCAGGCTTCCAGAAGCCCCCGCCATATCTGACACTTGCATTTGCCAGGAAATTATAAACTTCGTGGTTGATGTCCTTGGCCCGGCGCAGGTCTTTTTCACTCCCGAGCTGGGCCTCAATCAGATGGTCACGGTGGATGGTGGACGGCACGGTCACCTTGGGAGCCTGCTGCTGATGAACTGCAGTGTGGCCATCTGGGCGGTTGCATCCCGCATGGCCACGCTGTCTGGCCACTGCTGCAGGTACATCTTGCCCCACTCGATTTCCTAGCTGGCGGGGTCATCCAGGTGTCCATACACAATCTTCTCAGAGAGGGTCAGAGGCCGGTTCAATCGTTTGCGAACAATGTTAATGTTCTTCTCTACCAGGTCATAGTGGATGTACTTGGACTCAAAGTGACTCGTCGCCACCTTGGCCTGTTGGCACAGGACTGAGGCCACATGGTACTGCTGCATACCCAGAGCTTTCTGCAGCCAGATCACCAGTAGGCTGTAGGGCGCCATTTTGTGCACTGACAAAGATGGGGTCGCGTCTGTGTTTGTTTTAAAAGAGAATATATTGTAACTACAAGGCCTGGAAAATGCAGTAAGAAAATGGGGTGAAGATGCTTCTAGCATCTGGAAGAGGGTAAATCTCTGGAATCAGGCAATCAGCCAACGCTCACTCTGACTTCATCACCCTTCACCCTCTTTCAGGTGGATTTGCTGAGCTCTTCCCTGGCAGGCCAAACCCATGGGAGCAGATGGCACCTTGGGAGCTTGACCTCTTCCAATTGTCAGGGCGTGGGAGTCGTTCTGCCACTCTTGTCTCACAGCAGGAGTACCTGAAGAGAACCCTGGCCCTTTTGTGGGGGTGTGGGGTGGTTAACTAGGCTTGTTCTTACAGAAAATAATGGGCTGATAGGGGAGATTGTCTTCTTCACAGTTTATGTCAGATGTAACCCTCTACTCTGTGAAAGATAACAGGTTTGGTAATTAGAGATGAAGGAATTTAATTGATTTCTAAAAGTATTTATGGAACAGGTACTATATATCTGACAAAGACCTGAGAATACAGAACAGAGGGGAGAATAAGACATTGCTAGCAGAGTGATAGACTAGTCGAGCAGGTGAATAATTATCATCTCATATGATAAGAGCTATAGCAGACAGATGTGCAGGTACCATGGGGGCAGAGGTGAATGCCCGATTCCACAGAACAGAGACAATGGAGAAAGAAGAGAAGAAAGCATCTGGACTGGAGATAATTTGACAATGTGGAAAGGACAGGGTTTTTAAAATTCATCAGATTAGGTACAAATCCCTTTATCCAACTCTGTGTCCCCAGGAAAGTCACTTAACCCTTCTGAGTCCCTATTTAATCAATATGATATAAAGAGTATACTCACATCATAAGGTCATGATGAGGATTAGATGAGATCTTTTAGACTAGTCATCTCGGGCACTGCCTGGCCCATGGTCACTCCCCAGCAAATGATAGCTCAGTGGCTACAATTAAGGTCAAATTGGATTTTGTCATTTCAGTGGGGAAATGGAGCTGTGGGCTCCATTGAGTGGGATGTAAAGAAGCGAGAGATGACTCATCTCTCATTTGAACAATCAGGCAGATACTGAGGACAAGCACAATTAGGTTTGGAGAACAAAGGGTGAACATCAGTGTGGTTTGGAATCAGTTGCAGTTAACATGCTGTGGGATGGCGTGGTAATCACGAAGGAGGAACAGGAAGGAGGTGCCAGTTGGACTGCCCCAAGGCAACTCTTGAGCCATCAGGACAGCTCAGCACCTCCTCTGTTTTCATCGTTGTACTTCCTATTAGTCAAGCAGAGGACCGTTCTTTCCCATGATTCAGATTGTATCCTGCCTCATCTCCCTGAACTTTTTGAGGACAGCTATAGGCAGGCACAAGACCTGATTGACTCATTCCCTCAGTCTTTTTTTTTTCAATTCGATAACTTTTTTTCAATTCAATAAAGTAGGTAATTGAATTATCTTCTTTATGCCAAGTGCTGATCTAGGACCTGAAGGAACAATTGAATGGAATAGCTGAGTTCCCTGCTCAATAATCTTAAATATACTTGCATGTATTTAAATATTAGGCATCTCTATGCCCCTCCTTACTTGCAGACAGTTTAATTAGAATAGAGGATGACATTTTTCCCTCTTGTATGAATTCTAGATGCCTTTATGGCAACAACAAAAAAACCATCTTGAAATGTTTTTTAGAAATATATTGTCCAATATTCTTGATTCAATAAGTATTTACTGGATGTGTATTATGACCATACATCCTTATCTTTCAGATGAGTAAAAGAATCCTAAGGGAGGTAGTATGGACCAAACGTTTATGTCCTCCCAAAATTTCTGTGTCTAAGCCCTAACCCCTAGTGGGGTTATATTTGAAGATAGGTCTTCTAAGAAAGTAATTAAGGTTAAAAGAGGACATAATGATGGGGCCCTGATCTGTTTGGATTACCATCCCATTTCCAAGTAGAAACACCAGAAATCTTGCTTGTTTGCCCTTTCTCTGAATGCATGCACTCAGGAAAGGCCATTTGAGCATGGAGCAAGAAACCAACCATCCCCCAGCCACAAAAACAGCTCTCACCAAGAACTGAATTGGCTGGCACCTTGATCTGGACTTTCCAGCCTCTGCAACTGTGAGAAAATACACTTCTGTTGTTTAAGCCACCTGGCCTATGATATGGCAGTCAGAGCTGACTAAGACTGAAGGGCCACTGTATCGGTTAGCTATTGCTATATAACCACTCCACAACTCAACCACTTAGACATTAATCATTTATGATTTGTAAAAACTCTGCAGGTTTGGGGTGGCTCACACCTGTAATCCCAGCACTTTGGGAGGCTGATGCAGGTGGGTCACCTGAGGTCAGGAGTTCGAGACCAGCCTGACCAACATGGGAAACCCTGTCTCTACTAAAAATACAAAAATTAGCTGGGTGTGGTGGTACATACCTGTAGTCCCAGCTACTCGGGAGGCTGAGGCAGGAGAATCGCTTCAACCTGGGAGGCAGAGGTTGCAGTGTACCCCAGCCTGGGCAACAAGAGCGAAACTCCATCTAAAAAAAAAAAAAGAAAGAAAGTCTGCATGTTTGCCAGGGGTTGGCTGATCTGGGCTGGTTTCCACTGTGGTTGGGTTTAATCTATGGTGTCTCTCATCCTTTTGCTGGGATCATCAGGGAAAGTCCTTCTCATAGTGATAGCACAGTTAAGGGAACAATGAAATGTGCACATGGTCTTGGAGCTGGCATATGATTACTTCTGTCTCATTCGATTGGACAAAGCAAATATTGTAACTGGAACATGGTTACTTTTTTATTGGCTAATGTAGGTCAAATAGATGAGCCCAGAATCAGAACAGGAACATGCTGCCAAGTTTATTGACAAAGGTGTGAATACATGGAAGAAAATTGGGATCATTAAGGCAATCTAACACATCCAGGATTCAAATGCAGGTCTCCTTGGGCCCTAGCTAGGGTTATTTTCACCACAACAAATTACGTTTTGTTTTAATGTGAAACACATACACAGACATCATTGCTCTTAGCTATCTGAAGTGCTGAACCTCAACAAAGCAGAAGACAGGCAAGGTGGCTATCACAGCCAACCCTTCCAGTGTGCTTTACCCCATTAAATCTCAATCATACCCTTATACATATTGTCCATTCTCTATGCCTCGGGCTATCGCCCCTACACCATGACCAAGGTCATCCTACACTTTCAAACTTGGGGTCCTGAATTTTCCTAGTCTTCTTCCAATTTCATCAAAACCTGCTCTCAGGAGGCTTTGCTATAAGAAAAAAAGCTGATCCCTGAATTCTGGTAACTTTTCCTAAAACAAATAGCTACTGAGTATTTAATCTATATGTGGCTCTGTGCCTGGTGTTGGGCTGCTGGTCTTAGAAATGAATCATAGAACTAATTATTAAGGAGCATACACTCCAGAAGGAGAAATAATACATGCACATAATTAATTGTTTTTATTCCCTGTGCAAAAAAAAAAAAATTGAATATAGTGCCAAGCATTATCCTAGAAACGTGGATTACAATGATAAATCAGACAGAGCCACAGGCCCTACTCTGCCAGAGTTTAGAGTTTACTAAGGACCTGAGGTAGATCAGAGAATACCAGGAAAAGATGACATTTCTGTGAGTTGAGGAGAGTTAGGTGAAAAATCAGAGAAGGTATGGGGTATAAGACAGGTAACAGTTAAGTGGGTTCATGAAACACACACTCGGTTGTTTATAAGCAGTATTAGTCTTCTAGGAATGTGGTTAATAGAATGGTTGCTGGAGTTAATGGTTGGGTTTGAATCTTTGTCTTAATACTCAGAGGGAAGGCCATGGACAAGTTACTTAATCTCTCTGCTCAGTGGTGTGCTAGTAAATATGTAACAGGAATGTCCTCAAAAGTATACATAATAGTGAAATGTAGTAAAATAACTAGAAAGTTATGAGTTTTGAATACTTGCTTCCATTTTAAATATAATTCATTTAATTGAAAGTTTATATAATTTAATTTGTAACAACAGCTGCACTTAACGACTAACCCACAAAATTTCTAAAACTCTGTCCGCTTGTTTTGGCTCTTGCAACTCAGTGTGAGCCATCACCAGGACAGCGTAGATTCTGTCTCAATGTCTCATTTATAAAATGAATTATATTTATTTATAAATAGCTCCATAGGCTTCCTTTTTTATTTTACTTTATTTTATTTTATTTTATTTTGAGATAGAGTCTTGTTCTGTCACCAGGCTGGAGTGCAGTGGTGGGTCTCCGCTCACTGCAACCTCCGCCTCCTGGGTTCAAGCGATTCTCCTGCCTCCGCCTCCCAAGTAGCTGGGACTACAGGCGTGCACCACCATGCCCAGCTAATTTGTGTATTTTTAGTAGAACGGGGTTTCACCATGTTGGCCGGGATGGTCTTGACCTCATGATCTGCCTGCCTCGGCCTCCCAAAGTGTAGGGATCACAGACGTCAGCCAACACACCCAGCCTATGGGCTTCTTTTAAGGATTAAATAAGATGGTTCATAGAAGACATTCTGCATCTAGAAAATTATAAACACTCAGTAAATGTTGGCTATCATTATTTTTGCTATCATGGAGTTTATTTATGTGTAAAGTAAGAGTAGTATGAATACCAGGAAGGATTTGTGGGTGAGTGAGGCACTTGGAGACAAGACCAGCCTTGTGAGAATCTGGTCAGTAGCCATAGCCTACCACTGATAGTGCAAATGCACATTATCCCCAGAGATGAGCCTGTTCATCCCTGTAGCCTTAGGACATGGCATTTGCACACACTGGCACATGAGTTCTTCTGTGGGGAACTGGGAGTGTGGCTGAAACTAAGCTGGGAATAACCCATCGTACACACTCAGACTGGAGATCGCCTCCTGGCTCCCTTCTGTCCTAGTGCTGCTCACATATCTGGTTTCTTGCTTTCTCAGAGCCGTAGACACCCCAGAACTCTGCCACCTTTTTCTTCTGTCCCATGGACTCTCCGGGAACAGAGGGCTCAGGAATAAAGCTGACATTTAACTGTAAGTACTGCCCTGTACCAGAAATCTTTCTTTCTTTATGATTATACTTTTAAGTTCTAGGGTACATGTGCACAGTGTGCAGGTTTGTTACATATGTATACATGTGCCATGTTGGTTTGCTGCACCCATCAACTCCTCATTTACGTTAGGTATTTCTCCTAATGCTATCCCTCCCCCAGCCCCCCACCCCCCAGCAGGCCCCAGTGTGTGGTATTCCTCTCCCTGTCTCCATGTGTGTTCTCATTGTTCAACTCTCACTTATAAGTGAGAACATGCAGTGTTTGGTTTTCTGTTTTTGTGTTAGTTTGCTGAAAATAATGGTTTCCAGCTTCATCCATGTCCCTGCAAAGGACATGAACTCATCCTTTATAATGGCTGCATAGTATTCCATGGTATATATGTGACACATTTTCTTTATCCAGTCTGTCACTGATGGGCTTTGGGTTGGTTCCAAGTCTTTGCTATTGTGAATAGTGCCGCAATAAACACACGCGTGCATGTGGTACCAGGCATTTTTCTAAACACTTTACGTGGATTCAGTCATTTGTTCTTCACAAAATTGGATGAGGCAGGCACGAGTATCATCTCCATTTTATGGATGACAAACACATGTCCAAAATCAGTTCTCAAGTGAGTGAAAGAGCTGGAATTTGCACCTCACTGTTGGTTTCAGTACCCACACCCTTCCTTCCCTACTGAGCTCCACTGTTTCTGAGCTACTGTGCTTGTCATCGCATGCTTTCATCATAGACGACAGCAGCAAGGAAGCCAAGAAGATAATTATTTTACGGTTTGGGATTTTAATATATTTTTGGCAGCAAAGCAACTTGACTCTCTTAATTGCGCTTTGCTCCATCTTGAATTAAAATAATTACATTGAGTTCTGTGACAAACAGTGGAATGCTAGTAGTCATTCTTCCAACCAACATTTTTTAAGTGTCTTCTGTGTGCTGTCTGGTATTGCTGTGTGCACTTGTAATGCCGAAGAATGAGACAAGGCAGAGTTGCCCAAAAGGTATGCAGTGTAGTGCAGTGGTAGAAAAAATACTAAGGACTATGTTTGAAGAAGGGGAAAGGTTCAATTTTCTCATTCAGACATTTGGATACACAGTCAAAACAGTATTTTTAAGAATAATTCCAGAAGTGGCAAAGCAAAACATCTAACAGAGAGGAGTCTTGGCTCCTAAGGGTGCAGGGTGTAGGTAAAGACAGGGAAATATTAAAATTGAGCATGTTGCAAGTTACAGAAGCGTATCAGGGATTTGTGAGTGGTGGATCACTGGGTCCTTCCCGCTGGGTTTATAGATGGCAGAATTGAGATGGAAGAGTGATGTCACGGTTCTCATAGAGCAGACATTCAAACCCAGCTCTTCACATTGCCATTTCAGAGAACATTTTGCTATCTTCTAATGTAGAGAAAAAGGGGACTCAGATTCCTGAGTAATAGGGAATCTGGAATGCATTTGAGATGCGAATTCTATTGGAGATGACAGAGTCTCATTTGGATAAACAGTTGCTCAGATTGTTTAGGGAATCGTGTTGATTTCCTAAACAAAATAAGTAAATGCTCCAACTGTGTACACGTAGAAGACATCCAAAGAGGAAGGGGCAGAAGCCTGATGCATGTAGAGAGGACCTGCTGGTGGGAACACAGCAAGTCACTGGCAGGATTGGGATTCAAATCTTTGTTTCTAGGCTCTCAATCTAGCACTTGTTACCCAGGATCAAAAGTCCTGATATCTCTTTGCAACAGAAAGTGCTCCCTGGTCTATACACTATCCCATAAGTTATTCTTAAAGAAAGAATGATCTACAAGACAAATTAGTGCCTCTTTAAAACTTCCTGCATAATAAAAAATTAGAGATAGCAAGAGTCCGGCATTGCAGCTGCAAATGAGAAAATAATGGGCAGCGGTATTTGCTTACAGGCTGTGATAATGCACATCTCTAAGCCTCACTTATGCCCAGTCTCCTGCCCAGAATTGCTCCCCTTTTCCTTCGTATCTACCTAAAATACACCAATCCACCAAGCACTGGATCAAACCATACTTCCTCCATGACAGCACTCGTAATATCTGCAGCCTGAAAAGATCACTTCCACTTTCTGCCTTCTCAGAGCATGAATGGGAAATTGACTGTAAGAAAGTCAGGAGCCAAGTCTGTACTCACTTGTGTTTTTCCCTAATTGTTTTCCATGGAAATGTCTTATCATCATGATGGGAGAACACGTTCCTCAAGGAAAAAAACAGTATGTCTTCTCTTTATTGTGTCCCCTAATGATAGTTAATATATGGAGCAGTACTTAGAAAGTAAATGCTCATTATGCTCATTCAGTAAACATCGCATAGCTTATGCTAGAATATACAGGTAAGAGATGAACAGGACACTATTCCCTACCCTCAAAAAGCTGCCACTCTCCTGGGAATACAGATGTTTAAAGAAATGAATCAGAGTCCTATTACAGAATAAATCTGTACCCCTCATTTCACCAAAGAAGGTACCAGAGCACAACATAGACTTGCTGAGGTCTATGAGTTAAAGAGTAAAGGCTCAGAGTTCAAACATAAAGCCAGGGGGAACATAGGGCATTCTGAGGTTATGCAGGTGGTCTCTCTTATCCGGGACAAAGAGTCTGTGGAAGCTGTCCTCAGAAGGGTGTCTTACCCTTTGTGTTTTGAGGTCCTAAAATAAGACCCACCTGAGCCTGAGAAGAGGACCAAGAGAAAAGGAGAATTAACATTCTAGGGCCACAGAAGGACTCAACATGCTGTCCTGACCTGGAGCCAGCCCAAAACCATATTCTTTCTTAGCATGTGATTGCACAGGTGGATTGAAGGACATGTTTTCCAAACTCATGACAGTTCCCTGAATGGATGACGCGTCTTCAGCATCTGTGCCCCAGCCCTACCTTCAAGAGTCTTCAGGCAGCTTCCACCTCTGCATACCAGAAGGTGATGCATGCCAGCACCCTCTCCACTCCTCAGACACAGCTCACCCAGGCTGGATTTTATTCACTGCCAGTACCCTTCCCTGTGGGGCAGACGAGAACAGAAAGGGCCAACCTGGACTTGCTCTAGATGCTCGCTTATTTAATATGGGACCCCTTGGTGCCACTAGGGATGAGCCAGCTGAAGGATGTTACCTGTAGGAGCATAGGGAAGGTCTGAATCTCTGTAGGTTGAGGACACCCTAGGAGGCATTAGTTATGCTCAGCTCCATCCCCACCTGCACATGAATGTTGGAAAGAATACTTGGTTATACAGTAGAAGAGAGCATTTAAAAATCAAATTTATTGAGGTAGAATTTAGATACAATAAATGAGTGCATCCATTTTAAGTGAACAGTATGAAGCATTTTGTTATATGTATCCACCCATATAACTAGTGAGGGCATAGAATATTCCCGTCACCCCAGAAAGTTCTCTCTTGCCCCTTCTCTATCAACTCTCCTTGCTTCCCAGCCCAGATACCCACTGATCTGAGGCCTATCACTACAGGCAAGTTTTACGTCTTCTAGAACTTCATATGCCCAGGTTGGAGTGCAGTGGCGTGATCTAGGCTCACTGCAACCTCTACTTCCTTTGTTCAAGTGATTCTCCTGCCTCAGCCTCCTGAGTAGCTGGGACTACAGGCACGTGCCACCACGACCAGCTAATTTTTGGATTTTCAGTAGAGATGAGGTTTCACTGTGTTGGCCAGGATGGTCTCAATCCCCTGACCTCGTGATGCACTGGTCTCGGCCTCCCAAAGTGCTGGGATTACAGGCGTGAGCCACTGCACCCAGCCCTCACTATGGTTTTAATATGCATTTCCCTTTAGATGTGCTTATTGGTCACTCATATATCTCCTTTGGGGACGTGTCTGTTCAAATCTTTTACTCACTTAAATTTCTTTTTGTCTCTTCTTCTTATTGAGATACAGAAATTATTCATATAATTTGGATACAAGTCTTCTGTCTGATATATACATACTAAATCTTTAAGTGGCTTGCATTTTTAATTTTCTTTTTATCTTTTGCTGTATATATCTAAGGTATACAACATGATGTTTCAACATACATAGAGATAGTGACAAGGCTACTGTAGTCAAGCAAATTAACATACCCATTATCTGACATAGTTACTCCCCTTTTTAAATTCAGTACCTTTTTAAAAGTAGAATTTTAATTTTTTAATACTTTTCTTTTATGGCTAGTGCAGTTTTGATTCACTTTCAAAGAAATCTTTGCCTGCATCAGGGTCATGAATATTTTTCTACTGTGTTTTCTTTTTTTCCAAGAAATTTTATAATTTCAGCTTTTACATTTAGGTCTATAATCCAATTTTTTTTTCTTTTGCGAGGTAGGATTTGAGATGCTATCTGTTTAGATGGGTTCTTTAGAAATGATGTAGCAGTGTTATTATTTATACCCTACGTGTGTGTTAGAATTTACCATCGAAGCCCTGTAGGCCTGGAGTTTTCTCTGGGGGAAGGTTTTAAATTATTTATTCAATATTCTTAATAGATATAGGCCTTTGAGGTTTTCTATTTTCTCTTTAGTTGTTTTTATTAATTTACACATTTCCAAAAGAATTTCAGTCTCATCTAGGCTATAAATTGGAAGCCATTGTTTATAACATTTGTATTATCACTTAATATCTCTATTACTTGGACTTGTTCTTAAGGTGGTTCCAGCAGACCCAGTATACCATGATATATGCCATAACAGGAGAAAGGCAGAGTGAATGTGGAAGAGTATAGGGAATTATTTCTTGAAGTGGCATTTAAGCTTAGATTTTAGAGATGAGAAAGAATTTTTAAGGTAAGGAGGCAATGCAGAGAGGGTAGAAAGAGGGAACCGCGTGTACAAAGAACCCGTGGCAAGTGAGAGCCTGACACTGTCAAGGCATCATCAGTTCAGATTTGGTGGAAGATGATGTGAGCTATGAGAGAAACAGGAGCCTTGAAGGCTTGATACCCAAAGTTTTCTCAAATTCCCACTTATTTGGTGTTTTGTTTATCATAATTGCCTCTATTGCAGGAATATAAGCCTTGCGAATGCAAGATGTTCTGCCAATTTTGTTGACCATTATATCCTCAGGACCTAGAACAGCTCTTGCGATGCAGCGGGAGTTCAGTACATTTTTGCTGATTGAATGAATCAATCAATACCCACATTTGTCCCCATTGATACATGTTTTCTATAAAGATTTAAAAAATAACAAAGCTGAGTTAAAAGTCCTAGGAGGTTGCCAGGCTCTCTAGTGTCCAGCCCTCTAACCCCAGCCTGTCAACCTGGGTCACTCACATCAGTGCATGGATGGTTATAAGGTTTTCTGTTCTGACAGTGGCACCACCAAGCTTCTATATGAGGAACAGGAAAAGGCTGCTGGTTGTAGATTCACCATCAGAATTAAATGCACTAATAAAATCTTCTTTGAATTCCCCAGAGTAATTCAGGGGCTTCCTCCTTTTGAGCTTCCATGATACCCTGTAAACAGCTCCTTTATTACACACCTTGTATCTCCACACACATTGTATCTCCTCCTTTTGGAAGCTGCAAGGAGACAACTTGAAAGCTAATAAGGTAGAAGGTACATTTTCACTATTTCAAGCCACTACACTGTGGAATAAGAGAAAGTTCACAGCAGTAAATTCTTCCAGCTTTACCCAACTGGGACATTTAGAAAGGTACCAAGCCTCACCACCATTTAGTTAGATGGTTGAGGCAAGTCTTCCATTTTACAGATGGGGAAACTGAGGCTTGGAGAGGCAGAGCACCTTGCCCAATGTGACACAGGCACTCAAAATGGGGAAGGGATGACATTTAGGAGTCCTAACTCGGTGTCCAGTAATACACAGCACCAGCATCACCTTCATCATCTTTCCTTTCCTCCCTGCTACAATTGCTCGTTCCTCTCTCTGTGTCACCTTCCCACACAAATCTCAGTGAGTCTCTGTAATTCTTGTTTACAAGTCTGTCTTCTCATAGTCAAAAATACCACATAGTAGGTGCTTAGTCCGGTCACTCATATATCACAGTGGTTAAGAGTACAAGAATCAGAGAGAAAGTACCTTTAAATCCCAACTCCAGTGTTATGAAGCATTGGGAAAAACATGCAACCTCTCCATGACTCAACTTCACCACTGGTAAAATCATGCACATTGAAGTCCAATACAAAGTAAGTATTCAATAATTGTTAGCTGTTATTACTGTTAATAGTAAATATTTGTTGAACATCATCTTCAAGCTAGCATACAAATTCCCAAAAGACATAGCCATTTAGCAATCCTGACTGGCTAGCCCAGAGTCCCATCTGGACCTGTGTTAAAATAAAGTTGGAAGAAAAAATAAATTACTGGACTATGTGTGCTAGCATGCGGGGCAGAGATAATTCAGCCTTCTGCAAATGAAAATTAATCATCTTGGCTATGCTCAGCAGGCAGGCAGCAAGAATGCCAGTTGCTCCCTTCCCTGCCACTGGCGGGATTGTTCAGGAAATGAAGAAAGAAGACAGGATTGTTAGAGGAGGCAGCCTCACGAACTACATCCTCCACATCAGATATGGGTATTATCAGCTTCCTCTTGGTCCTTTCTATTACCACTTACTTAGCCACCCATAGTGACAGGCTCCCAGCATAACAGCCTCTTGCTTATAGCATTATTATTCTTTAATCTGGTTTCAATACATTCCAACAATACAGACTTTTATCTAGGTCTGCTAAAAAAAAAACAAAAACAAAAACAAAAAAAAAAACACCTATCTGCTCAATAATTGGAATAGAGTCTAAGGCATTAGATGCATATGCTAAAAATGTCTGCTTGTGAGATAAACACACATTGTGTGTGTCTTCTTTTGTACCTCAGAGAACATTTTCTGAATAGGCGGTGGTCCATTTCCTGAGTCTCCTTCTCGAAATTATTAACAGAAAATTACAATCCTTCTTCATATATAGGCAAAGCTCTTTACTTTGATCCCAAGCATTTTGTGATATGCCCTCTACAAAGATATTAGTGATAGTTACGTGACATGGGTGAAGTTCGTGTCTATTTTCACGTAAGACAAAATCGAGACACAGAGCCTTTATAGGGCTGGGCTAAAGTCATAGCTACAACTAGGGCCAGATTTTCCTGTCTTCCAGAAACACAATTCTTCTACAGCAGCATGGTAGATGCCTGTTCACCTATCCAACACCCATTTTCCCTTTCTTCTCACTAAAAAAGAACACCAATGTGCCCAGCTAAAAATACTCATCTTTCCACATTTTTCTGCAGCCAACTGTAGCCATGTGGTTGTGCGTTGGTGACATGAAGTGTTTGAGAAACAATATTAAAGGATACAGACTCAACTCGCCCTTCAGCTTTATAGACCCCCCCCCCTTTTTTTTTTTAATCATTTGGGCCTCTAATGTAAACATAGGAGTCTGGAAGTGTAGCAGCTATCTTGGGACCACGAGGTGACATTGGGGGCAAATGCTAAGGATGGAAGACAGAAATAATGGAAAGAGTCTACTATCCTATGGCATGGTGGAGCCACTACACCAAGATGAAATTGCCTATTCCTGCCTGCTTCTGACCGTATTAATCTGTTGTTTCTTGGGTGAGTTGTTGACAAGCATGAGTCCTAATTGATACTGAACACAATGTTTCTCTTTTAACTGTAATGTCCTTTATTTCCGTGTAATATAGTTTGGACCTGTGTCCCCACCCAAATCTCATGCTGTATTGAAGGTGGGGCCTGGTGAGAGGTGACTGGATCATGAGGGTGGATTTTCTTCATGAATGGTTTAGTGCCATCCCCTTGTTGCTGTCCTTGCTGTAGTGACTTCTCATGAGATCTGACTGTTTAAAACTGCGTAGAACCTTGCATTCTTTCTTATTCCTGCTCCTACCTTATGAAATGCCTGCTCCCTCTTCACCCTCTGACATGATTAGAAGCTTCCTGAGGCCTCCCCAGAAGCAGATGCTGGGTTTATGCTTCCGTACAGCCTGTAGAACTGTGAGCCAATTAACCTCTTTTCTTGTGAATCACCCAGTCTTAGATATTTCTTATAGCAATGCAAGAATAAATTAACACATTCTGTCAATCAAGTAAACTCCTGTTCTTTTAAACATCTGCTCAAGTGCTCCCACATCTGTGAAATCTTCTTTGAACTTCCCAGAGTAACTTAGGGGCTCCCTCCTCTGAGCTTCTGTGGTATCCTGTAAACAGCTCCTTTATTGCTCACATTGTATCAGGTAGCTGAGCATTTGTCTGTCTGTTCTCTCCCCACAAACACCTGCAAGGACAGGGACTACAACTTATAGTCCCAGATCTGTCACTTAGTAGGCATTCAGTAACATTGTATGTAATTAATTGCTTCACCTACGTGGCCTCACCCACATTAATCACTCCATTTTTGTTATCCTTTTGGAAATCTGTTGGCCCAACTTTTAAATGTTGATGTTTTTCAGTTACATACTCAGACCTTTTCTAGTTTGCTTCCCAGAATGACCTCATTCAGTCTAATAATTCATCATGCCATGAAGATGCCGATGCCCAGCCCAGATTCCCACTTGGAAATTTCCAGCCCAGGTCCCCTCTGGAACACCATTACCATATAGCTCACATTGGTGTGGTCCACTGGTTACTAGCACTGTTTGGGGGCCCATCTGCCAGAGTTCAAGTCTTAGCTTTTCCACTTATTAAAGATGTGACTTTGAGGTGGTTATTGAAACTCTCTGTGTCTGTTTTTTTCTCTATCAATGAGGAAAATAATAACACTTAGGTAGAATTTTCGTGAGGATTAAAGGCCTCACCACACATGTAAACTACTTAGAACCATCCGGGTTCATGGTAACTGTTGGTTATGATTGTTCTCATTAGACCAATCATCCCATATACACTTCCCCTCAGTATATTCATTCTCAGGCTCACCTCTTTCTTCTAAACTCAGGAGGCTGCTCACCCTCCTATATTCTCTCTCTCAGTTAATGACTTCATCTCTCTAGTCTCCCTGGCCAGAAACCTAAATTAGACATTGCCTTCTCCTTAACCCTTGCTTCTTAAGTTGAAAAAGATGTGTCAAATGGTCAAACATATTTCTTGAATATTTTTGAGTTTGTCTTCACATCATAGAGCTGGTCAGACACAAAGTATCTTGCGCGAATTATTGGGATAGTCTCCAACTTGAACCCCTGCTCTGTTTTTATATCCATGAATTACTTCCACCACATTTAGGCCACAGTCACCTTTCCCTAGTGCAAATAGGATCATGCCTCTTCTGTATTAAAATCCCTCAGTGGCTCCCCATAATCTCCAGGATCATGATTTCAGCCCCTAGTCAAGGAACATTTCTTCCCTGCCTGTTCCCTGCTCATCTGTGCAGCTTCACACTCTGCTGGTCTCTCCAACATGGCTGTACCATGGCCATCTTGAATTGTCTCTTCCTCAGATCCACCATGTTATTTCATGCCTTCATGCCTTTTATTCTATTTTTCTTCCCTTCTGCTATGCCCTTTTTCTAACCTGCTTCCCCTGCCCAATATAGAGGATTGATTTTTCTGCTCATTCTTCAAGTTTTAGTTTGCCTGTCACCATGCTTGTGTATTCCTCCAAGATTTCTCAGACAGATGAGGGGCTCCTTGACTCCATGTTCAGATGCACCTGTCAAATTTAAATCTTACAGGATGGTAACTACTTTTTGGCATGACTCTTTTCTTTAGATTATAAACTTCTCATAGACCAAAACAAGCCCATTTTTGTCCATCTTTATGGCTGAGTGCATAGCCCAGTGCCTGCAATAGTGGACACTTTATAAATGTGGAGTAAGTCAGGGGTCCCCAAGCCCCAGGGAACCAGGCTGCGCATCAGGAGGTGAGCAATAGGCAAGGAAGCAAAGCTTCATCTGTATTTACAGCCACTCCCCACTGCTTGCATTTCCACCTGAGCTCTGCCTCCTGTCAGATCAGCGGCAGCATCAGATTCTCATAGGAGTGTGAACCCTATTGTGAACTGCACATGCAAGGGATCTAGGTTGTGAGCCCCTTATGAAAATCTAATGCCTGATGATCTGAGGAGGAGCTGAGGTAGTGTTGCTAGCCCTGGGGAGTAGCTGCAAATACAGATTAACATTAGCAGAGAGGCTTGACTGCACAGAGACTATAATAAATCAATTGCTTACAGACTCATATTAAAACCTTATCTGTGAGTGGCAAGTGACAAGTTGCATCTGGTGGCAGGCTTTAAAGTGGCAAGTGAGTTGATGTACTTCAATTGTACAGCTGCATCTGGTGGCAGGCTTTAAAGTGGCAAGTGAGTTGATGTGCTTCAATTGTACAGCTGCATCTGGTGGCAGGCTTTAAGTCAGAATCTGACCCTTATTTTAGTCTGCATATGGCCTGCCCATTATTTTACCACTTCCATCGGCACCTCTTTCCCACAGTGCACTTGTCTCAGTCAGTTTTGGTAAGCACACAAGCTAACCCTAGCCAAAATGAGTAAAAAGCAAATGTCACAGGAGAGTTTCTTTGAAAAGGGGGAAAGACCCAATGATGAAACAGCAGAAGACTCTCTCTAAGACTGCCAACAATAGAAGGCTGCATTTGAAAGAAAATGCTTAGAGTCCTACTTAAATTGCAGCATCATTGCAACAGGGGGTTCATATTCTTCAAGCCTGCTTTGTATAATATGTGGTGACCGACTATCCAGCAGAGCCATGAAACCTTCAAAACTGCTTCACCACATGGAGACCAAGCACCCTGCATTAAAAGACAAGTCTTTGGAGTTTTTCCAAAAGCAAAACACGTGAACACAAAGAACAGAAGCAATTATTGAAGGCCACCACTCATTAAATGTGTCTGCACTGACAGCATCATTCTTAGTAGCTACCTGCATTACTAAAGCTAAGAAGCCCTTTACTGTTGGAGAAGACTTGATCCTGCCTGCTGCTGGGGATATTTGTCATGAATTTGTTTGGAGAAGCTGTAGTTCAAGAGGTGGCACATATTCCTCTTTCAGCTAGCACCATAACTAGAAGAAGTGGTGAAATAACAGAGGGTATTGAGGCACAATTGTTAGAGAGGTTTGATGAGTCATCATGGTATGCAATCCAGGTTGATGAGTCGACCGATGTTGACAATAAGGCAACAATGCTTGTTTTTGTGCAATATATTTTTCAGGAGGATGTGCATGAGAATATGTTATGTGTACTTTTGTTGGTAGTGAACACTACAGCTGCAGAACTATTCAAGTCTTAGAATGATTACATATCAGGAGAACTGAATTGGCCATTTTGTGTCGGTATATGCATGGACAGAGTGGATGCCATGACTGGACGCCTTTCTGGTTTCACTACTCAGGTCAAAGAGGTCGCTTCTGAATGTGAGTCTATGCACTGTGTCATCCGCAGAGAAATGCTAGCAAGCTGAAAAAATGTCATCTGAACTTAACATTTTGGAGGATGTGGTTAAAATTATCAATCACATTAAAATATGTGCCCTTAACTCATGTCTGTTTGTGTAGCTCTGTGATGAGATGAACACAGAGCACACACATCTCTTATACAGAGAAATGAGATGGTTTTCTTTTCTTTTCTTTCCTTTTTTAAAAATTTTTATTTTATTTTATTTTATTTTTGAGACAGAGTTTCGCTCTTGTTGCCCAGGCTGGAGTGCAATGAAGTGATCTCAGGTCACTGCAACCTCCGCCTCCCAGGTTCAAGCAATTCTGCCTCAGCCTCCCGAGTAGCTGGGACTACAGGCATGCACCACCATGCCTGGCTAGAAATGGAGTTTCTCCATGTTGGTCAGGCTGGTCTCAAACTCCCAACCTCAGGTGATCTGCCTGCCTCAGCCTCCCAAAGTGCTGGGAATACAGGCATGAGCCACCGTGCCCAGACGTGAGATGGTTTTTTAAAGGTAGATCACTGGCCAGAGTTTTTGAGTTACCACAGCCACTCCAGAGATTTGTTTTAGAAGAGCAGTCATCATTGGCAGCACATTTCAGTGATACAGAATGGGTTGCAAAACTTGCTTACTTGTGTGACATATTCAACCTGCTCAGCAAACTCAAACTGTCACTTTCAGGGGAGAACGACAACTGTGTTCAAGTTGGCAGATAAAGTGACTGCCTTAGAAGCCAAACTGAAATTATGGGGGCAACGAGTGAACACTGGGATTTCTGACATGTTTCAAACATTAGCAGAGATTTTGAAAGAGACTGAGCCAGAGCCTTCTTTCTCCCAGCTGGTGCATGATCACCTATCTCAGTTTTCAAAAGAGTTTTAGCATTCCTTCCCAACCACGAAAGACCCCGAACTGAGAAGGAAGGAGATCCTTCCTTCTCAGACAGGAGGATTCTTTCTTCTCAGACTGGACATAGGCAACACACTCTGGGTATCACTGTCTCCTGTCACTCCCAGATGGGACCATCTTGCAGGAAAACAAACTCAGGGCTCCCACTGATTTTACATTATGGTGAGTTGTATAATCCACTTTTGAATAAGCCAAGTGAATCAACGTTGTTTGTGCTAGAAGAGGGTCAACTGCTTGAGATCGCAAATGACGATAGCCTTAAAGGTATGTTTGAGACAACTTCGAATCTCCATACAGTCCAGATTGAAGTCAAGGCGAATATCCTGAGATTGCCACAAAAGCACCAAAAAGTCTGCTTCCATTTCCAACATCCTCTCTTTGTGAAGCAGTGTTTTCTGCAGTGACAGCATCCAAAACGAGATTATGGAGGAGAATGAACATAAGCAACATACTTTGGGTGTCACTGTCTCCCATCACCCCCAGACAGGACCATCTAGTTGCATGAAAACAAGCTTAGGGCTCCCATTGATTTTACATTATGGTGAGTTGTATAATTACTTTATTATATATTACGATGTAATAATAATAGAAATAAACTGGGCAATAAATGTAATGCACTTGAATCATCCCCAAACCATCCCCATCCCATCCCCCCTGGTCCACGGAAAAATTGTCTTCCATGAAAACTGTCTCTGGTGCCGAAAAGGTTGGGGACTGCTGGAATAAATAACTATCTGTTATAAATAGCACTGTTTGTTTCACAGATCATCTAAGCTGGAAAGGACTTTAGTTACTTCTCATTCTACTCCTTTCACTTCACAGAGAAAGACCTGTGGTTTGGAGAAGAAGGGTGACTTGCCTAAGGTCGCAAAGTAGGTTAGTAACAAAGAGGAGAAGAAAGCCAGGCTTCCTGATCCCTAACCACGAGTCCTTTCTGCTATGTTTCTATTTTACGTGGATGATATTTTGGTAAGGATATAGGTACAGTTGTATATACCAGAAACACAAAATAACAGATGATTTTTCCCTCCATGACAGTCTGCCAGTAGCAATTCCAAAGTTAGTATAACTCTCCAAGGTAAAACAGACTCAGGCTCTTTTTATCTGTGGGTTCATCCTCCCTCAGGTGGTGTTCTCAGCCTCATGGTCCAAGGGTTGCTCACCTTGGATGCTGCTTATCTTACTCACAAGGTTACTTATCTGTGTTCCAGTCAGCAGGGAATGGGTAAAAGAAGAGGGGGGATATATGTTCTTTCCCTTAAGGGCATGACCAGAAGTTGCATACAACACCTCTCCTTACATGCTATTGACCAGAACCTAGTTATGTGGTGACACTTATGTTCAAGGGAGACTGGAAAAATGTCAACTCTAGGGGACTGCCTGTGTAGTTAAACATTAAAAACTGTTGGCCTGGTACAGTGGTTTGCACCTGTAATCCCAGCACCTTGGGAGGCCAAGATGGGAGAATCCCTTGTAACCAGGAGTTCAAGACCAGCCTGGACAACATAGTGAGATTCCATCTCTAAATTTTTTTAAAATTAACTGGGCATGGTAGTGTGAACCTGTAGTACCAGCTACTTGGGAGGCTAAGACAAAAGGATCTCTTGAGCCCAGGAGTTCGAAGCTGCAGTGAGCTATGATCATGCCACTGCACTCCAGCTCTGGGCAACAAAGTGACACCTGTCTCAAATGTCTCAAAGAAAACCTTTTTATTTGATACCAACAATGAGCTTATTAAAAAGGTTGAGTTAATTAATTGTTCCTGTTTTAAAGATGGAAATAAAACTGAGGCCCTGGGAATGGTTAAGAATACTGGCTTTGATGTCAACAGATTTAAGTCTGAATCCTGGCTCTGATATTTACTGATTACTGGATCTGGGGCAAACTGTGCAGCCTTTCCACATTTCAGTTGTCATAAGTGACATCTTCTTTCCTCGTAGAATTGTTGTGAGGTCTAATTACCTGGAAAATACCTGACACAGGTTCCCGGCACAGAGTAATCACTTCTATTTTTACAGGACGCGCTCAAGGCATTATTTGAGAGCACAAGACTTTGTCTGGTCCAGCCCAACACTGTATCCTCACACCCAGCACAGTCTCTGATGCAGAGTAAGCCCTGAGTAAATATTTGTTGGAAAAATAAATTAAGGTAATGAGTTAGAACTAGAACGCAAATGGCTTACACTTTATGCCCCATGCTGTTTCTATGCTGCTAGAATGACAGTTCTGTTTATATTCTTGATGATCCCTTCTCTCTGAAGATGAGCCTCAGAATCCACATTGAATCTGTTCAGATCCAAGGGTGATGCCTCAAAACCAGGTTCCAACCAGCAGCATCTAGAGCCACAGCAAGTACAAGGCCTCCGGGGGCCGATTCAATGCCTTTCACTTGGGCTCTGATGAGGCAGAGAGCCTTGGAGAAATCACCTCTGTCACATTTCCCAGAGCTGTGTGCCCCAACTTCTCTCCCCAACTCAGCAAACGCCACAGCAAACCCAAGACTAAATCCAGCTGGCTGCCCACCCAAACACACTTGCACTTTCTCTTCCAAACGAGAAGCCTTCTTTGTGTCTTCTTCATCAAGATCTTGTCCCCCTGACCCATCTTAGTTTTCTAATTTGTGCCATTCCTAGAATGTGCAGCAGGCACCATCCAATTACAGCCAATCCTTGCTTCCAAAATAAATCAGCAGCTGGCAACTGATCATACACTTAGAATTCTTGCTCAGGAATAGAGATGGGTGAAGGAACAGCAAGATCTCAGGAGGAAATGAGGAGATGTGGTTTAAAAAAAAAAAAAAGTGCATTTGGCCTCAGAAGTTCTGCACTGAACTTCCACCCCAACTTTCAGAGCTTGTGATCTGGGTAAGTTACTTAAACTCCCAGAGCCCCTTAGGTGCCACCTGCATAATGAGTATATTATCACATATCATATCACTCTTCTCACAGAGATCTTGTGGGATAAAGGAGCCAATTCCTTTTAATCCATCAAATTCAGAAAAATGAAGGGCTTATCATCCCTGGAGAAGCAGGGATTTGGAAATACTGCATGTAGTATGTCTTATTACTAGCTATATAGTAAGCTATACAGTAAGAAGATGACACACTGCATGGAGATATATATATAAAATATAGGGTTTATATATGTAATATATATTATATATTATTTATATAATATATATTATTTATATATAATTATATGTAATATATATTATATATTATTATATATTATATATATTTATATTAATATTAATATATTACATATATAATATATATAATATATAATATATAATAATATATATAATATATATTACATATATAAACCCTATATTTTATATAATATATATATGCATATATAAACCCAATTATATATCTCATATATTTGATATATATATATATATATTCTCCTATACTACTTCCATGATTCTAAGCATGACTAATATGTCAGCAAGGGGCACTCTGCTTTTTAAGTCTGAAAGACTGACTTTTGTTCCCATCCCACACTCTGAATTTCCTATAAAATATTATCAGGTTAACATGATTAAGGAAATAGGAAGGAATAGAAAGTATTAAGTGAGGAACAAGAGATAAACAGAAGTGACTAGGTATATTTGCAAGAGAACCAACCAGGTTTTGAAGAAACCCAAAGAATGTGGTACACTCATGTGCCACAGAACAACATTTCAGTTAACGACAGACTGCATGTACAACGGTGGGCCCATCACGTTCTAATGGCACTAAAAACTTCCTATTGTCTAGTGATGTCATAGCACAATGCTTTATTCACATTTTTGTGGTGATGTGGCATAAAAAAGCCTACAGCACTGCCAGTTGTATAAGAGCATAGCACATAAAATTATGTACAGCATATAATATTTGATGATGATAACAAATACCTACCTTACTGGTTTATGTATTTGCTATTTTTATCACTATTTTACAATGCACTCATTCTAATTACAAAATAAATGAGTTAACTGTAAAACAGCCTCAGGTAGGTCCTTCAAGGAGTATTCCAGAAGAAGGCACTGTTATCACGGGAGATGACAGCTCCATGCGTGTTACCGCCTCTGAAGACCTTCCAGTGGGACAAGCTGTAGAGGTGGAAGACAGTGATATTGATGAGCCTGACCCTGTGGAGGCCTACACTAATGTGTGTATTTGTGTTTTACTCTTAAACAAGAAAAGTTTAGAAAGTTAAAAAGATAGGGGAAAAATTAAGCTTATAAAATAAGGATTTAAAGAAAAAATATTTTTGTACACCTGCACAATATGTGTTTTTAGCTGTGTTATAAGAGTCAAAAGAGTAAAAAATTTGAAAGTATGTAAAGAGTTCCAGTAAACGAAGGTTAATTTATTATAATAATTATTTATTTATTTATTTTGAGATGTAATCTCTCTCTGTCACCCAGGCTGGAGTGCAATGGCGTGATCTTGGCTCACTGCAACCTCCATTTCCTGGGTTCAAGCAATTCTCCTGCATCAGCCTCCCGAGCAGCTGGGACTGCAGGTGCCTGCCACCATGCCTTGCTAATTTTTGTATTTTTAGTAGATACGGCATTTCATTGTGTTGGCCAGGCTGGTCTGGAACTCCTGACCTCATGATCCGCCTGTCTGAGTCTCCCAAAGTGCTGGGACTACAGGCGTGAGCCACCACACTGGACTAATTTATTACTGAATAAAAGCAGTTTTAAATAAATTTAGTGTAGCCTAAATATACAATGTTTATAAAGTCTAAAATACTGTACAGTAATGTGCTAGACCTTCATATCTGCTCACCACTCACTGACTCACCCAGAGCAATTTCCAGTCCTGCAAACTCCATTCATGGTAAGTGACCTACATAAATGTACCATTTTAAAAATGGTTTATGTCAGGCACAGTGGCTCATGCCTGTAATCCCAGCACTTAGGGAGGCCAAGGAGGGTGGATCACGAGGTCAGGAGATCAAGACCATCCTGGCTAACACGGTGAAACCTCGTCTCTACTAAAAATACAAAAAAAATAGCCAAGCGTGGTGGTGGATGCCTGTAGTCCCAGCTACTTGGGAGGCTGAGGCAGGAGAATGGTGTGAACCTGGCAGGCAGAGCTGGCAGTGAGCCGAGATCGTGCCACTGCACTCCAGCCTGGGTGACAGAGCGAGACTCCTCTCAAAAAAAAAAAAAAAAAAGGTTTATAGCATATTTGTATTGTACCTTTTCTATGTTGAGATACATGTGTTACAACTGCCTAGAGTATTCAGTACAGTCACATGTCATACAGTTTTGTAGCTTAGGAACAACAGGCCACACCACATAGCCTACCAGCTAGACGTGTGTAAGTACACTCCACGATGATCGCACAATAACAAAATTGCCCAGCAATGCATTTCTCAGAATAAATCCCCATCATTAAGCGACACATTGACTGCATTAAAAGTAAAAAACTTCAATAGGCAGATACATCGATATGCTAAAAAAGTTAGAAAAAGACAGGGACTTTAAAAACCATAAGATAAACCTGAGGAAATAAAATAGAATGTAGCACAGAGATAAATCAACACCAATCATAGAGGAAATGGGAAGAAGCATAGAGGACAGAGAAGCATTTAATTTTATGTTAATTGGAGTGATATCAGAGGACCTAATCGAGAGACTGGGGAGAGGATAATTTAAGGGTTAAAAAACAAGACAGGGCTGTGCACGGTGGCTCATGCCTGTAATCCCAGCCCTTTGGGAGGCCAAAGCAGGAAGATTGCTTGAGCTCAGAAGTTTGAGACCAGCCTGGGCAACATGATAAAACTCTGTCTCTACAAAAACTGCAAAAATTAGCTGGGCGTGGTGGCACATGCTTATAGTCCCAGCTACTTGGGAGGCTGAAGCATGAGGATGGCTTGAGGCCAGAAGGTGGAGGTTGCAGTGAGCCCAAGATTGAGCCACTGGGCTCCAGTCTGCCTGGCAGAGTAACCCGTCTCAAAAAAAAAAAAAAAATTATAGAACTAAAGTGATAACAAAGGCATACAAACAGGGAAGGATGTCATCAGACGAATTAAGGTGTTCTAAGGTACCTAACGCTTTTCAGGAGGAGAGTAAAGATTTTGATTAACTTTAGACTTATTAAGCATGCATATTAAAACGTCAAGGATAATTCTTACATAAAAGGAATAATGTAAATAACCTCCAAACGAAAAGGGAAAATAGTATGGAGGGAAAATGATGCTGCAATCGTTTCTATAACCTGGTCTTCTGCCTTCTACTATGATGCATAGCTTCCTCTCCCCATCTTTTTTTCTGCTTCTCTCCCTAGACTCAGTATAGAGCCTCCCTTCACATATGAGGTATTTCCACCTGTAACTAACAAGTATAGGGTCTGATTTCAGTCTCACAACAAGAAGACTGTGGGTGGGCAGTCCATGGCTGGAGTGTTGGTTCCTGGGTGCCAAAAAGTGTTCCGATTTCCATCATCTTTCTACTTTGTCTATTAGCATTTTGCTTTGTTGTCTCATGATTTTAAGATTCCTGCTAAAATTTCAGACACCACATCATGGTCAAAACAGAAAGGATAGAGGAACTGGGGTACTTAGAGCTTTTATCTTTTTTAAAATTATTTTTTATTTTTTGCCAGAAAGGCCAGAACATTCCTAGAAATTCCAGGAGAATTCAGCTACTGTCTCATTGGCTAGAACCAATTGTCTTCCAAGGCTGGTTTGTACCAGCTTGAGAGAGTTGATTGTTACACTTTTAGGGATTTTATGTGCCAGTCGTTAAACCGTTGGTGCCTTGAAATCCACCATGGTAGAAGTATTTGCATAATGCAAATTGGAAAATCCTACATAGCATATCAAAATTGCTGTTGTTTTTGAGAACTATGTCATATCTCAATCCTGGCTGCATGGGAGGCTGGGAGTATGAATTATTCACTGAGCACATTGCCTTCCTTAGCATATAAAGGGCTCTGTTCGCAAGGAAAAACTCAATGGGTATTTGAAAAGGAATGATTAAGTTTTGCTATCAAAGACTCTGTAAAAGATGTTTAAGTTATATTTTGTTAGGGCCTGCCTAGTCAGGATCTCTTCAATGAGTGCAGTTTCATTTTCGCAGTTACCTAAGTCATAAAATTGGAGGGAAAAAAAAATCACACCTCAGTGCATTGGCAAAGCCCTGGGCTGGGGAGGTGGTTAGACATGCAGGATGGTAATGCACCATCTTTGTACTGCCTTACTGAAACATGGCTCAATGATACAGTCAAAGCAAGGGAAAGATCTAAGGTTTTCTAAACAATAGTTTTATTTGAGATTTTTTTTTCATCAGGCTTCCGGATCCTAGAACTAACTCAAAGGGAAACTGTCAAACAACCACCCTTATTTTTCCAATGTACCCATAACATTTTCAAAACACGGATAGCAGGATGGCCAACTAAATTTCTGATCTGATAAAGCCAGTCTAAACACCTTTTCCTACCTGAGGAGCCTGCAAGTGCAAACTCTTTTCTGGTGATGGGCCTCTTTGCAAAAGTGAATTCATCTCACTTATGCCAATGAGTGCCTGAAGAGTCTGGGAGATTGAATGCCAGTGAGTGTTTTGACTTCATGGTTATAGATAAAATCACCTGCAAGCATAATAGACTAATTAAGAGGAGGATAGATAGCCCTGAGAAGACAGGCCAGGACAAAAGAATGACTGACCCGCTTAATCTGTCTCCACATGAATCATGCCAAGTCCCACCAGCATTCCAAATTCTTCGAGATTGTCATGTGCTCCTGTGTGTACATCCATGGGGAGATTTCCTGAGGTGGTTTCTTTTTTTGGTCTGTTCTGTTTACTTATTTATTTATTTATTTTTGAGACGGAGTCTCACTCTGTCGCCCAGACTGGAGTGCAGTGGCATGTTCTTGGCTCACTGCAAGCTCCGCCTCCCAGGTTCATGCCATTCTCCTGCCTCAGCCTCCCCAGTAGCTGGGACTACAGACGCCTGCTGCCACGCCCGGCTAATTTTTTGTATTTTTAGTAGAGACGGGGTTTCACCGATGGTCTCAATCTCCTGACCTCATGATCCACCCACCTCGGCCTCCCAAAGTGCTGGGATTACAGGCGTGAGCCACCGTGCCCGGCCTGTTCTGTTTTTTAGGATCTGAATTCCTCTGGAAGAGCCATTTGTTCACATTGTATTTGCTGTCAGAACTGAGTCATTGGCGACTTTGCTTTTAGTGGGAGCTCGGTAAATGTTCACTGCCTGACATTTCTCTTCCCGTAAAACAAGATAAAACCAGTGGGAAAGGGAGTCATTCTTATCAGCCAGCATACTTTGATTTTACATGGTAAGTGAAGGAGCTGGGATTTGAACCGAGATTTTTGGAAGCCAACTTCAATAGTCTTTCTCCTACATAATGATAACTCGCAATTGACAGTCCCATCTGCAATCGCTTGTAACAAGATCTGATCTGGTGTACTCATGGAGACTGACTCTATACCTGGTTCCATGCAAAAAAAAAAAAATAGAGATCAACTGTCAAATTATCTTTATCACTGAAAAAAATAGTTTGATATTTGTCTGCATCTCTCGTAGAAGACTAGAGAAAATCTGATTTATAATGCAAAGCAATACTTCTTAAAAATTCCTTCTCTTCTCTAATTTTTTTCACACCCTGCAGTAGCTCTAGAGCAATGCTATCCAAAAGGACTTTCTGTGATGATGGAAATGTTTTATATCTGCATTGCCCCATATAGTAGCTACTGCCCACATGGGACTGCTGAGCACTAGAAATTGGTTCGTATAACTGGGGATACGAAGTTTTCATCTTATTTAATTTTACCTAATTTAGGTTTCAATCTTATAGTTGGATATATCTAGTGATTGCTGTGTTGGATGCACAGCTGTAGAGCCTCTTACCCCTAAGCTTCCACATTCTCACTCTCGCATCAGCTGTCATATTTTTGCAGTTTTCCTTCCTCCAGCAAGCTCTTTTTTTTGGTGGTGGTGGGGTAGGGGGTGTTGGGGGAAACAGAGTCTGCCTCTGTCACCCAGGCTGGAGTTCGGTGGCACGATCTTGGCTCACTGCAACCTCCGCCTCCTGGGATCAAGTGATTCTTTTGCCTCAGCCTCCTGAGTAGCTGGGATTACAGGCATGTGCCACCATGCCTGGCTAATTTTTGTATTTTTAGTAGAGATGGGGTTTCACCATGTTGGCCAGGCTGATCTCGAACTCCTGATCTCAAGTGATCCACCCACTGGGGCCTCCCAAAGTGCTGGAATTACAGGTGTGACCACCGTGCCCGGCTCTCCACCAAGCTCTTTATTGTGTAGTCTGCTTCACCTCTGCAGAGCTTTCTTCTTGCCCCATCCATTTGCTCACAACAAATAAGGGTCTGGGAGCTGAATCCACAGCTGGCCCGTCCTTTCCCCCGCCCTCCAGTCCTCACTTTTTCATTACTCAGATTCTCGATTCTGCACACAACATGTTAGGGTGCCTCTGAGGCAAACATAGAACTCTCCTAAGGGTGGGGAAAGGAGAAAAAGTTGAGTGACAAAAGGAAAAAAAGTTATCCTAGTAGAAAGATCAACTGAAATTGATTGAAAAAAGACAAAATTCTCCTAAGTGAGGGGTAAGGGTTAGAAGGAAGAAAGAAATGCTGGAAATTCTTAGAAATGAATGAACCATGACTATAGTGTTATTATTGCACTATAATAATGATAATGCAAATAAATTGTGCAGTATCTAGTGGTTCAAGTGTGCCGTATACCTTTTACCTTCACTATGGAGGGGGTGGTTTAAAAACACCAAGAGGGGGTCGGGTGTGGGGCTCACACTTGAAATCACAGCACTTTGGGAGGCCAAGGCAGGTGGATCACCCGAGGTCAGGAAATCAAGACCATCCTGGCCAACATGGTAAAACCCCATCTGTACTAAAAAGACAAAAATTAGCTGGACGTGGTGGCGGGCGCCTGTAGTCCCAGCTACTTGGGAGACTGAGGCAGGAGAATTGCTTGAGCCCAGGAGGCGGAGGTTGCAGTGAGCCGCGATCGTGCCACTGCACTCCAGCCTGGTGACAGAATGAGACTCCATCTCAAAAAAAAAAAAAAAAAAAAAAGGGAAAACACACTGGATTAGTCCACAGGGAAGCAGCAACTTTTCATCAGAAGTCATCATCCACAGCATCAGGGTCAGTGGAAGCACAGAGAAGATCAGTGAGAGCTTGTGGTAGGGAGGGGACTCGGGTGATGCTGTGATCACGTAATATGGCATGGTCCTTTTCAAAGACTTCGGGTCTTACACCTACCCTAATTAGCTTAAATGGGCACAGCATTCAAGCCTGGCACCCCTGCTCTGGTTTGAGCATGGCCTGGAGAATGGATGTTTGGCTAGAGTCCACAAAGAGAGATGTCAGTCATCAACTGGAGGTGGCGAGTACTACAGAAGCAACTCATTGCATAGCAGTGGGGGCGCTGAATAGAAACCTGAACAACCTTTGCTATTGTGAATAGTGCTGCAATAAACATACGTGTGCAGGTCTTTATAGCAGCATGATTTATAATCCTTTGGGCATAGTAATTCACATACCCTAGAACTTAAAGTATAATATTACCCAGTAATTCACATACCCTAGAACTTAAAGTATAATAATAATAATAATAATAATAGTAAAACCCTGAACAAGCTGCTGCAGGTGCAAAGAGGAAAAGGAGGTGTGTCTCAAAAGATAATGCAGTCTTTAATATTGATATCAGTGGAATAGGGTGGCTTTTTCTTCTTTTTTGCTTTCTAGTTTAATCACTGTCTTCTAAGGCCCTTTGTCTCTCAATACCTTGAGGCAGGGAAATCTACTCTCTTCTAAGTAGCCCAAGGAGAAGAATTTGAAGGTCCAGGGTTGTTTCTGGAGGGAGAAGTTGAAAGGCAAAGAAAGAAAGGGGAAAAGAGAGAATTTTGCGAAACAGTGGAAACCTAAGCAGTTGGTCTAATGTCAAGAATATGTTTATGTCTATATTCATCAGGGATATTGGTCTATAGTTTTCTTTTTTTACTGTGTCTTTGCCAGGTTATGGTATCAGGGTGATACTGACTTTAAAGAATAAATTAAAGAGGAATCCTTTCTCCTTGTTTTTTTGGAATAGTTTCAGTAGGATTGGTATTAGCTCTTCTATGTCTTGTAGGACTTGGCTGTGAATTCATATGGTCTGGGGCTTTTTTTATTACTGATTCAATTCCAGAACTTTATATCGGCCTGTTCAGGGTTTCAGTTTCTTCCTGATTCAATCTTGGGACATTGTGTTTTCAGGAATTTATCCATTTTCCTCTAGATTTTCTGGTTGTGTGCACAGATGTGTTCATAATAGTCCCTGATAATCTTTTGCATTTCCATGATAGGTTGCAATGTCACTTTTGTCATTTCTGGTTTTGCTTCTCTAGACCTTCTTTTTTTTTCTTTGTTAATCTAGAATATTAACAAAGTGGAATATTGATCTTGTTTATCATTTCAAAACACCAACTTCTGTTTTCATTGATTCTTTGTACAAAATTTTGCGTCTCAGTTTTATTTAGTTCTGCTCTTAGTTCTTTCTTTCTCCTGCTAGCTTTGGGGTTAGTTTAGTTTTGTATTTCTTATTTCTTTAGATGTGATATTAGATCATTAATTTGAGATCCTTCTAAATTTCTGAGGCAGCATTTAGTGCCATAAACCTTCCTCTTAGTACTTCCTTTGGTGCATCACAGAGATTTTGGTATGTTATGTATCTGCTTTCATTTATTTCAAATATGTTTTCTATTTCTGCCTGAATGTCATTGTTTACCCAGAAGTCACATAGGAGCAAGTTGTTTACTTTTCATGTAATTGTGTGATTTTGAGAGATCTTCTTGGTATTGATATCTGTTTTTATTCCTCTGTGGTCTAAGACTATGGTTGGTATGATTTTTATTTTTTTAAACGTATTGAGATGCTTTATGGCTGAGCATATGGAAATTTATATATTCTGTGGTTGATTGGTGGAGTATTCTGTAGATGTCTGCTAGGTCCAACTGGTCAGGTATCAAATTTAAGTCCAGAATTTCTGTTAGTTTTCTGCCTCAGTGATCTAACACTGTCAGTGAGGTGCTGAAGTCCCCCACTATTTTTGTGTAGCTCTTTAAGCCTTTTTGTAAATCTAGAAGTACTTGTTTTATGAATCTGAGTGCTCCAATGTTGGGTACATATATATTCAGGATAGTTAAATCTTATTATTGAATTGAATCCTTTATCATTATGTAACCTGGTTTTTTTTTCCCCTTTTTAACTGTGTTGGTTTAAAGTTTGTTTTATCTGACATAAGAATAGCAATCCCTGTTCTTTTTTTGTGTTCCATTTGAGTGACAGATCTTACTCCAACTTTTTACTTTGAGGCTGTGGGTGCCATTTCATGTGAGATGGTTCTCTTGAAGACAGCAAACAGATGGGTCTTGTTTTTTAATCCAACTTGCCATTTTTTTGCCTTTAAAGTGGGGTATTTAGGCCATTTACCTTCAAGGTTAATATTGATATGTGAGGTTTTGATCCTATCATGAAGTTGTTGGCTTGTTGAAGTTTCTATTGTGTGGCTGCTTTACAGGGTCTGCGGGCTATGTGTTAAGTGTGTTTTCATGGTAGCAGGTGTTGTTCGTTTCCATGTCTAGAACTCCATTAAGGATCTGTTGTAAGGTTGGTCTAGTGGTAATGAATTCCTTTAGTGGTTGCTTGTCTGGAGAAGATTGGATTTCTCCTTTGCTCATGAAGCTTAGTTTGGCAGGATATAAAAATTTTGATTGAAATTTCTTTTTTTTAATAATGCTGAAAATATGCCCCCAGTCTCTCCTGGCTTGTAAGATTTGTAAAATTTCTGCTGAGAAATCTGCTGTTAGCCTGATGGGATTTCCTTTATACATGATCTTTTTCTCTAGCTGCCTTTAAGACTTTTTCTTTAGTGTTGACCTTGGACAGTCTGGTGACTGTATTCCTTGATAATGATCATTTTGTATAGTATCTCACAGGTGTTCTCTGGATTTCTTGTATCTGGATGTCTATGTCTCTAGCAAAGTTAGGGACATCTTTTTAATTATTCCCTCAAATATGATTTTCAGCTTGTTTTCCTTTTTTCTCTCTCTCTCAAGAATGCCAATAGTTCATAGGTTTGGTTGCTTTACATAATCCTACATTTCTTGATTTTTTGAAATTGAGATAAGATCTATCACCCAGACTGGAGTGCAGTGGCACAATCTTGGCTCACTGCAACCTCCATTTCCCAAGCTCAAGCCATCTTCCCACCTCAGCCTCCTGAGTAGCTGGGACTACAGGTGCGCTCCACCATTCCTGGCTATTATTTATTTTTTGTATTTTTTTTTTTGTAGAGACAGGGTTTCACCATGTTGTCCAGGCTGGCCTCGAACTTATGAGCTCAAGTAATCTTCCCCCATCAGCCTCCCAAAGTGCTGGGATTACAGGCATGAAGCACTGTGTCCAGCCAGACTGACTAGTTTAGTTTGAAAGACCAGTCTTCTAGCTCTGAAATTCCTCCTTCTGCTTGGTCCAATCTATTGATAAAGCTTTCAAATTTTGAAATTTCTTAAGTTTTTCAATTCCAGAAGCTTTGGTTGATTTCTTTTTTCTTTTCTTTTTTTGAGACAGAGTCTTGCTCTTGTCACTCAGGCTGGAGTGCAATGGTGCGATCTCAGCTCACTGCAACCTCCACCTCCCAGATTCAAGTAATTCTCCTGCCTCAGTCTCCCGAGTAGCTGGAATTACACACACACACCATCATGTTGGGCTAATTTTAATATTTTTAGTAGAGATGGGGTTTCACCACATTGGCCAGGCTGGTCTTGAACTCCTGACCTTATGATCTGCTTGCCTCAGCCTCCCAAAGTGCTGGGATTACAGGCATGAGCCACCATGCCTGGCCTGATTGATTTCTTTTTAAGAGGTTTATCTCTTTCTTCATTTTCTGGATTGCTTTAAAAGTTTATTTGTGCAAGTTTTTAAGTTTGTCTTGGATCTCATTGAGCTTCCTTGTAATCCGTGTTTTAAATTCTTTATCTGTTATTTCTGAATTTCCATTTTGGCTAGGGATCATTGCTGGAGAGCTAGTGTGATCCTTTGGTGATGTCAATACATTCAGATTTTTCATGGTGCTGGAATTCTTACACTGATTCCTTCTCATCTGAAGACTTCTAATTTTTATAATTATTTTTGTGTTGGTAGGATTTTTTCCATGTGTTATTATTTTTTTCTCCTTTCCTTCACAGCATCTCCAAGCCTCTACCCAAGTTAGCTCCAGGGATGGGGAGCAAAAAAGGGCTCTCTCTCAGCCTTGGATCCCCAGTGGAAAGAAGAGTCATAGAGGGAGGCTCTCTGCCTCTTTCACATACTGGGGCTTCACTCACCGTATCAGCCCGATGCCAGCATGGGGGCTTTTTGCTTGCATTCTCCTTCCTGGGATCTGAGGTGTCCTTCACAATTATTGTGGATTTCCCATGTTTCTTCTTAAATTAAAGCTCATAGAGTTTATCTTTATGCACTATCTTGCAATTTCCAAGTGGCTAAGGCATGCTAAAAGCCTCTAATTCACCATCTTGGAAAAAGAGATATAATAGTTTGAGATATAAAGGTTAGTGCTGAAAAAAACACACACACACACACAACTAGAAGAGTTGAAAATGCCCTTAGGGGAGGAAATGAATGAGGTTCAGGGCAGGGGCAAGGACAGCGGCAGGAACTGCTGTTTTTCATGATAAGTCTTATAGAGCTATTTGGCTTTTCATATAATATTCATGTATATCCTTAATAGAAATTAGAATTACATTTAAAAAACACCTGCAGGTAGAGGCCGGGAATGTTTAGGTCATACCTGGATAATGCTTCTCATTGCATTTGGTAGAAATGGAAAACCAAACATCGTTTGTTCTCATTGATATATGGGAGCTAAGCTATGAGGACACAAAGGCATAAGAATGATACAATGGACTTTGGGGACTTGGGGGGAAGAGTGAGAGGGGGCGAGGGACAAAAGACGACAAATATGGTGCAGTGTATAGTCCTCAGGTGATGGGTGCACCAAAATCTCACAAATCACCACCAAAGAACTTACTCATGTAACCAAATACCACTTGTACCCCAATAACTTACAGAAAAATAAAATTTTAAAAAAAGAAGTAAAGGTAGATGAAAGAAAGGGGCAGTAGCCATGCAATTGATCTCTTATGGAAATAAAATAAGAACTAAAGTTTGGTTTGGATATGAGTGGAGGTGGAAAAAGTTTGGCAGACCTTAAAGTAAAATCACTCATAGTGTTTAATTGGATTTTCATGTGAATCCATCATCATTATAGGGAGATGAGGGTAACAATTTATCTCCATTTTACAAATGAGGATCTGAAACTCACAGAGATTAAGTGTCTTGGCAAGGGCACCCCACTTATGAGAAGCAGAGCTGGGACGTCTAACACCAAGTTCATCACTCTTCTTAATTTTGCAGTGCCTACTTATGACCCTAAAGAGTTGAGCCTGAGCTCAAGGATGGATTATTGATACAGATAACAAGCAGCCCAAGAGGTGCATTTATTTAAACAGTTATTGACTAACCATCCACATTCATTCAGATGATTACGTGGTGCTCAACTAGGTCATCACTATGCATTGTTCACCTATCCTGAAGCCAATCCCAGAGAAATTGGTAAAATAAGGTGACTCAGGTACAGACAGCTTTGACTACGAGTAGAGCCTTCCTCTGACATCTTGCTTTCTCTGCTTGGTTCTACTACTAACATTGAGTTTGCAGGTGTTCCCTACCTACCTGTCTTTGAAAGCACTCCATCCTCACTATGTGGTTTAGAAATTAAATCTGCCTGTGGTCTTGGCAACAGTGACCAATGTATTCCAGTTTGCCTGAAACTGTCCTTGTTTTAAGCACTGACAGTTTCACAACCTAGGACACCTTTAGTCTCAGGCCCAGTGGAACGGCTGGTCCTGTGGGGGACGTGTTTCTTGGCCACCTTTATGAATATGACCTAGTTTGGCCCATATGCTCTAAGATGATTCAACAAATTGTGAATGGTTCTCTGAGAGCTTTTCACATTAAGTACCTTGGTCCTGGATTCAGGTGATTAGAGAAGCAGGGGACATGCATATATCCCTCCTGTTTTTCATCCCCCCAGTGTTCCCAGTTGAACAAAGATCTGGTTAAATAATCTGGAGCACGTTATTTAAACAGTCTCAGGTGCCTCATTGGTACTAACAATGCTTCACAAGGATTAAACAAAGATTACACTATTTATCATATGGTTTCTATATGTCAGAAATTCTGTTAAGTTCTTTATAGATGTTGTAACTATTTACTTTCTGTCTCCTTTCACTGAAATGTGAGGTTCAAGGAGAGGGATGTTGTCTGTTTTTTTTTGCGGGGGGGCAGAGTCTCACTATGTCACCTAGGCTGGAGTGCAATGGCACGATCTCACTGAAACCTCCACCTCCCGGGTTCAAGCGATTCTCCTGCTTCAGCCTCCTGAGTAGCTGGGATTACAGGTGTGCACCACCACATCCGGCTAATTTTTGTATTTAGTAGAGATGAGGTTCCACCATATTGGCCAGGCTGGTCTTGAACTCCTGACCTCATGATCCACCTGCCTCAGCCCCCGAAAGTACTGGGATTACAGGTGTGAGCCACCGCGCCTGGTCTGATTTTGTCCATTTTCTTTACTGTGTTATCCCATTGAATATATTTAGCCCATTGAATGAAAATATATATTCAACTATATCCTACATATTTTTGGAGTAAATGAATGTTTTTTAATGCTACACAAAACTAGCTATCCTCATCCCAGTTTTACAGATTAAGAAATTGGTGTTTATAAGTTTTAAGAAACTTGCTCATGGCCACAAATAAGGTTTGTATCCAATCCCAAAGGTGAGGATCTCGGTCACTCTCCTAAGCTGAGACATGGTATGTAAGCCACCCAGCACAGTAGCTGGTTCATAGTAGGACAATACCTCCCCTCGCTATGGTTTTTCTTTTTTTAAATTAATTAATTTATTTATTTTATTTTGAGATGGAGTATCGCTCTGTCACCAGGCTCTAGTACAGTGGTGCGATCTTGGCTCACTGCAACCTTTGCCTCTCAGGTTCAAGCAATTCTCCTGCCTCAGCCTCCTGAGTACCTGGGACTACAGGCACGGTGCCACCACACCCAGCTAATTTTTGTATTTTTAGTAGAGATGGGGTTTCACCGTGTTAGGATGGTCTTGATCTCCTGACCTTGTGATCCACCCGCCTTGGCCTCCCAAAGTGCTGGAATTACAGGCATGAGCCACCGCGCCCAGCCTGGCTCTTCTATATCTCACTCTTAGTTATCACTGCTGTAGACAGCACAGAGACTGTGGCTGATAAACTTAAAGGCCTGGAAACTTCTTCCTCCCTGTCTGCCTAGCACATTCAGGTCTGTTCCAGTAGGGAGGCAGGACCAATGGAGTGGCATTAATTACTGGTGACGACTGTGCACATCTGAACCAGGGAAGTGGCACCTTCCATCAGCACTTGTCTCTTCATATCATACTGGGAGTAATCTGACCTGACATTCCATCACCATTTGACAGGAATGTCACTGCCTGGAGACACACACACACACACACACACACACACAATAAACAGGAAAGCCCCAGCAGAGTGACAGCCAGAACATCTGTGTGTGACAGTTGTGAATGGTCTACACAAGTCAGGCTGGTTGCATGCGAGTGTTTACTCACCCCTTTGCACAGCCTAGAGTGCCCAATGGCTGCATTGAGGCCTGTCAATATGCAGGGAAGAAAGGTACACTTTCCTGGGTTTGAATCTCAGCTGTACTCCTCTGCAGCACTATACTCACACCAGTGACTTCCGTGTCACCTGCCTTTTCATAATTCTCCTGAGGGTCTCTGTTTGCTTGGATTTTGTATCTGTTCTTTTATTCTTTCTTACACTCCCAGCATTTATGTGCACATGGACATAGCCCCTTGTCTTTACATTTATCTTCTGTCCCAAACAAGATAAATACAAAGAACACATGTTTGCCTAAGACAGATTTCACTGGAGACTCTAGAATAATGAGCGTGTTGCAGTGTCATCAACTCAAAATCTCCTACTATTTGGCGTTGGCCCAATACCACAAGGGGACTCCTCCCATCCTCATGTTGTCAGATGCATGGTTTGCGAATATTTTCTCCCATTCTGTAGGTTGTCTGTTTACTCTCTTGATAGTTTCAAGCAAAAATCAAACAAAATGCTAGCAAAATGAATCCAGAAGCACATCAAGAAATTACTTCATCATGATCAAGTAGGCTTCATTCCAGGATGCAAGGTTGATTCAACACATGCAAATAATTCACCACATTAACAGAATTAAAAACCATATTATCATCTCGATAGGTATGGAAAAAGCTTTGGTTAAAATCCAATGTCCCTTCGTAAAAAACCACCTCAAGAAACTAGGCATCAAAGAAACATACCTCAAAATAATAAGAGCCATCTATGACAAATCCACAACTAATGAGCAAACTGGAAGCATTTTCCTTAAGAACAAGAACAAGGCAAAGATGTCCACTCTCACCACTTCTTTTTTTTGTTTTTTGTTTTGGTTTTTTTTTTTTTTTTGAGACGGAGTCTCGCTCTGTCGCCCAGGCTGGAGTGTGGTGGCCGGATCCCAGCTCACTGCAAGCTCCGCCTCCCGGGTTCACGCCATTCTCCTGCCTCAGCCTCCCAAGCAGCCGGGACCACAGGCACCCGCCACTTCGCCCAGCTAGTTTTTTGTATTTTTTAGTAGAGACGGGGTTTCACCATATTACCCAGTATGGTCTCGATCTCCTGACCTCGTGATCCACCCGTCTCGGCCTCCCAAAGTGATGGGGTTACAGGCTTGAGACACCGCGCCCGCCTCACCACTTCTATTCAACAGAGTACTGGAAGCCTTTGCAGATCAATCAGGCAAGAGAAAGAAGTAAAAGGCATCTAAATAGAAAAGAAGGTGAACTGTTTCTTTTTGCAGATAACATGATTTTATACCTAGAAAACCCTAAAGACTCTACCAAAAGGCTTCTGGAACTGATAAATGACTTCAGTAAAGTTTCAAGGTAAAAATTAATGTATAAAAATCAGTAGCATTTCTATACACTGATAACATTCAGGCTGAGAGCCAAATCAACAACACAATCACATTTACAATAGCTGCAAAAGAAAAAATACCTTGGAATTTAACCATGGAGGTGAAAGATCTCTACAAGTAGAACTTCAAAACACTGTTTTTGAAGAAGTAACTTATTGAAATAAATTATTGATGACACAAACAAGTGGAAAAATACTCCATGCCCATAGATTAGAAGAATCGACACCATTAAAATGGTCATACTGCCCAAAGTAATCTATAGATTCAGCACTATTCTTATCAAGCTACTAATGTCATTTTTCACAGAACTAGGAAAAACTTCTAAAATTCACAGGAAACCAAAAAATAACCCAAATAGCTAAAGCAATTCTGAGCCAGAGCTGCTGTTGCTCACTGCTGCTCACTCAGTCCCCAGAGGAAGTGGAGGACAGCCCACAGATGACCCGCCCTGCAGGAGATAAGTCACACCTTATGGAAAAACTCCAATCACAATTTGTCTTTTGTCTTAAGTTCCAAAAGGACATGCATTTCTTTCTACTGTTGAAACAAAAAAGACAGGTGAGTGTACTTGCAAACAAAGGAGCAGGAAACAAGAGGCAGCAAACACTACAGGCTTTCCTTCCATGTGGCAAAGGGATGATGCATCTCAGAGATGGGAGTTCAGATCCTGAGGTGCCACGCTTAAAAATAGTAATAGCCACAGTCTGTGTGTCTTATCTGCTTCACTGAGAGGGAAGAAAAACATCACCCAGGAACTTAAGGGGGTCTCAGGCTCCATGTAAGGAACTTTCTGAAGCGCCTCCAGTTACATTTGATCTAAAGTTATAAGCTTGAATTTCAAATGTACAACTTAACAGTTGCACATCTTAGAGGAAATAGTTTGACATCTCTGAGTCTTGATTTCCTCACCTATAAAATGGGAATAAAACCAGAGATCTGCACAGTTGTTACACTGGTTAATGAGATATGTTCTGGCAACCTCAGTACATGTTTGTTGAATCTGATTCACAGGTTAATGTCCATGACTATTTCCCTTCCCAACCAGTCCTATGGTAGCACAGCTCTCAGGAAAATACTCCTCACACATTTCTCATTTTTCAGTCATACCTTATTTATTAAAATGGTTAGGAAAGAAGCTAGTCTATAGAAATTAATTTTCAGTGCAACTGAGGTTAAGTTTTTTTAGTTTGAATTTTTTATGGAAATAATTCTTAAAAGTAGTAATACACATTTTCTTGCTTTTTTTTTTTTTTTTTTAGATGGAGTCTCGCTCTGTTGCCCAGGCTAGAGTACAGTGTTTGATCTTGGCTCACTGCAACCTCTGCCTCCTGGGTTCAAGCGATTCTCATGTCTCAGCCTCCAGAGCAACTGGAATTACAGGCGCACGCCACCATGCCTGGCTAATTTTTGTATTTTTAGTAGAGACGGGGTTTTGCCATGTTGGTCAGGTTGGCCTCGAACTCCTGACCTCAGGTGATCCACTCGCCTTGGCCTCCCAAAGTGCTGAGATTACAGGCACTGTGCCACTGCACTGTGCCACTGAGCCACTGCACCCGGCCTTGTTGCTTTCTTAAGCAGAAGATTTGGAACACAATTTACTCTTGCTAGGTATACTTAAGTTCTGTTCATTTCCTACACATTGTGTTTGATTTTATAATAATTTTCTGTGCAAAATTTTTTTTAAGTTTTTCTTTACAAATTCTATATATTCTAATTAAATTGAAATAAAAATTTCCTGTTAACAACAACAGCACAAAATTCTACCAACACAGAGACAATTAGAACCTTCATATGCACACACATATACCCCGAGAGGCTGAAAGAAAATGTTGATAGATTTGACTACATACAAATGAATAGTTTCTCCATGTCAAAATTCACATAAACAAAATGAAAAGCAAATAGTGAACTGACAACATATTTGCACCAACATGAGAAAACATAGTTAATATAAAACATGGTTAATATCTTAAATACATAATTAATTCTTGCTTTTCTATTTTTATTTATTTATTTACTTTTGAAACAGAGTCTCACTCTGTTGCCAGGCTGGAGTACAGTGGTGTGATCTTGGCTCACTGCAACCTCCGCCTCCCGAGTTCAAGCGATTCTCCTGCCTCAGCCTCCCAAGTAGCTGGGACTAGAGGCACACACCACCACACCCAGCTAATTTTTGTATTTTTAGTAGATACCGGGTTTCACCATGTTGGCCAGGATGATCTCCATCTCTTGATCTTGTGATCTGCCCACCTCAGCCTCCCAAAGTGACTTCTTGCTTTCTAATCTTGTCTCTCTAGCCAGATGTTGAGCTCCTTGAAGGCAAAGGGTTGGCTTCAGTTTTGTTTTTTTTTGTTTTTTTTTTTTTTTTGAGACGGAGTCTCGCTCTGTGGCCCAGGCTGGGGTGCAGTGGCGCTATCTTGGCTCACTGCAAGCTCCGCCTCCCGAGTTCATGCCATTCTCCTGCGTCAGCCTCCCAAGTAGCTGGGACTACAGGCGCCTGCCACCTTGCCCGGCTAATTTTTTGTATTTTTTTTAGTAGAGACGGGGTTTCACCGTGTTAGCCAGGATGGTCTCGATCTCATGATCAGCCCGTCTCGGCCTCCCAAAGTGCTGGGATTACAGGCTTGAGCCACCGCGCCCGGCCTGGCTTCAGTTTTATAGTGGCTCCTATTTAGCACTACCTCATCCATTCCTTCCAAATTGAACTGGATTGAGTTGAAGCTCTGCCTCACAGTGTTTCATGAAAAATTGATCTTCAATCAACACTTTTTGAATGAATATGTAGAGAACAAAAAGTCACTTTTTTCTCTATGAAGTTCTGTTATTATACATCAGATGTCTGTAAATAGTAGAGCTATCTGTCTCTACTGACCTCTACATCAAGCTATCAGCTATTGTATCTCCTGGTGTCAGGAGGTCTCTCCTTCTTGTGTGTGGTTTCTATCTCTTGGCCACAGGGAATCAGAACAATTATTATGTTCCACGCATTTTTCTTGATGATGGGGATACCAGAAATAAACGGCCACCCTCCGGTCCTTAAATAGCCCTCCATCGTGGGAAGGAAGATGATTGACTTTGATAAGCACTCCACCGGAGAGAGATACAGTGTGAGACGCACAAGTCAGAAGGCTTGATGGATGAACTGGGGAGAGGGCAGAGCTTCATACCTTCCACCAAACGCCTCAGTTAAAAACCGAGGTTGTGGGGGGATGGTGGTAAGATGTTTGTATATTCGTGTGAACCCGGGAGGCGGAGCTTGCAGTGAGCTGAGATCCGGCCACTGCACTCCAGCCTGGGCGACAGCGCAAGACTCCGTCTCAAAAAAAAAAAAAAGATGTTTGTATATTCAAAGATGGAGCCATAAAAGCTCAAAGTGATCTGTGTAATAGAAAAATGGAAAAGAAAATGTATTTATCACCCACAGTATCCCCTAGCATGGTGCCAGACACTTCACATGGGTTATCCAGTGATCCTTCCAACAGTTCCTTTGGCAGAATAGGAAACTAAGAATTTTATGTGATCAATATCCTGTAGCCAGTAAAAGGAGGGCTTAGGATTCAAATTCAGGTCTGTCTGTCCCCAAAGCCCGTGTATGCCATTGTGCTTTGGGGAATCTTTAGAAGCCTTTTCTCACTCAACTCAAATTGTTCTGAAGGGTTGTGGATATGAGGACAATCAAAGTTCATTCTAATGTTTTTTGTTCCAGTAGAGGGGCTTGATGTGGGGAAGATGGAACGCTGGTTGGGCAGTACATTTATATTTGTAACCATGACCCTCTTTGCAGCTTCACATTCAGACATACTTCTCTTACTATAGAGAGAAGACCTGAGTCTCAGGTTGCCTGCTTGGGGCAGGCTGACGTTGGTGTTGGAAGCTTTTTTCCTGTAAGTGCTTCAGGGAACCCAATATTTAATGACGCCTCTCATTTGAAGATGCGGCTAATCTATTATCACTCAACATGACGTTGGGTCTCTTTGTTTGTTTTATGGAAATTGGCTGCACCATTTCTGCCCAATGTTCGGTGTTGCCCAGCTGTCCTGGAGGAATTGAGGCAAAAAATAAAAATAAAAAATAAAGCCAATAAAATAGAGTGTTTCTCTACATGGCAGCATTTGAGGAGATGCAGAAAGTCTTCCCAGGTATTCCTTCCCTCCTCTGGCCCAATACAATGTCTGTGGTTCCACTGTGAATGACAGAGTACTTTCAGAACTGGAAGAGCCTGTGGAGACCATCATCTGACAGCGATAGATGAGTTAACTGAGACCCGGTGGAGGGAAAGGTCTTTCCAAGACCATGCAGAGAAGTATGAGTGACTGCTTCAGTCCTTCAGCCCAGTGCTGGGCACCTACAAGCCACTCACTAAATATTTGTGTATTTATTTGTTAAGCCTTAGAGACAGCACTTTTCAAAAGAATAGAATTAGGCTGGATGCAGTGGCTCACACCTGTAATCTGAGCACTTTGGGAGGCCGAGGTGGGCGGATCACAAGGTCAGGAGATCGAGACCATCCTGGCCAACTTAGTGAAACCCCGTCTCTACTGAGAATACAAAAAGTTATTTGGGCGTGGTGGCACTTGCCTGTAATCCCAGCTACTTGGGAGGCTGAGGCATGAGAATCACTTGAACCAGGGAGTCGGAGGTTGCAGTGAGCCAAGATCATTGCACCACTGCACTCAAGCCTGGCAACAAAGTGAAATGTCTCCAAAAAACAAAACAAAACAAAAACAAACAAAAAAAAGGGATAGAATTATTAGTGGGAAAGGAAGAATTTCTAGTAGCGGGCCCAGTTTATAAAAGGTCTTAGATGCAAAAAAAAAAAAAATTGAGGATATGGTTCAGGAACAGGGAATGCTAAGTAAGCACGGGGTACTCTAAGAGGATTAATGAGATACGAGGCCAAAAAGATAGATTAGAACCACATGGTAGACAGCCCTGAGTACCAGTGTAAGGCCTTGCACTGCTGCCTCTGTCCTGTCATCTGATGGCCCCATGCCATTCACTCAGGGTGGCATGTATGGCTTGGCTTCTCTTGAAATCTACCACCTTCTTTTTATACTACAATGTTTATTAATCTATTCTGTTAGCAAAGTTAGCAAATGCTTCCTACTCGTCTACAGCATGTCAGGCGCTGGGCTAGGTTCTAGAAGCCTGTAAAAAATGTGGCAAATAAGGCTCTTGACTTCACAAAACTTACATTTCCATGGGATATAGCACAATAAACACAAATAAATCAACAGCAGCATAAACCAATTGTGCCACACACTCAGAAGAAATGAAGCACAACATTGTGACTGTAACCAAGTTGCAGGAAGTACGTTAAATGTGATGGCCAAAGAAGGCTTCTCTGAGGAGGTGACATTTGAGCTGAGACCCCCCCCCCCAAGCCCACACACCAAAAAAAAACTGAGATGGAGCTGGCCGCACAGAGGGATGGGAGAAGCTGGGCTCAGCCAAACAAAACTGCAAGTGTAAGTCTCCGTAGATAAAAGAATAAGATACAAAATTCAAAAATGACCAGGCTAAACTCAGTCATGGATAAAAAGAAACGAGAAGGTCTCAGGAAGAAGTCTTTGTCATTGGACAAATTAAAAACAGGACAGATCTGAACTATGATTAAAGAACAAAGGTCACCGGGCGCAGCGGCTCATACCTGTAATCCCAGCACTTTGGGAGGCGGAGGCGGGCAGATCATGAGGTCAAGAGATCGAGACCATCCTGGCTAACATGGTGAAACCCCGTCTCCACTAAAACTACAAAAATTAGCCAGGTGTGGTGGCAGGTGCCTGTAATCCCAGCTACTTGGGAGGCTGAGGCAGGAGAACTGCTTGAACCCGGGAGGCAGAGCTTGCAGTGAGCTGAGGTTGCGCCACTGCACTCCAGCCTGGGCGACAGAGTGAGACTGTGTCTCAAAAAACAAAAAACAGAAGTCTCTCAATATCTAGGTTAAGCTCAGTGGTTCTCAAACTTGAATGAGCACAAGAATCATCCAGGAAGTCTGTTAAAAATGCACATTATTGGGCCTCATCCCAAGAAATTAAGAGCATTTTTAGACAAATACCTCAGTTGGTTTTGAGGCGTCATCCTCAGGACACATTTGGAGAACCACTGAACTAAAAAGCAGGAAGGACAGCAGTGGGCACAGGAGGGGTGGGCTGGGACGCAGTGCCAGGGAGGAGAATGAATCAGAGGGAGGAAGTAAGGACGCGCCATCAGCAATCTGCTTCTACCTTGCCGTGACTGGCTTGTATCTGGCTTCTTTGTGCCCAGATTGGCAAGCTGAGTCATAATGACATTAGTGAATGCTAAAGAACTCGGTTCTGGGAAACCTGGAATACCTGAGGACGTCAGGATGGAGAATTGTTAAGCGATGGAGGGAAATTATTGCTAATGGGAGCCCAGTAATAGTCATCACACCCACAATTCCCTCCATCACATCCTCTCTGAGATTCAGGTTAGAAGACAACTCCTGCACTCCTAGGAGGATGAGGAGTTAAACATAATGCATTTTCAACAGGCTTCAGGTCCCACTGGGCCAGCAGGATGTCATTGTTGGTCTGGCGTGGGCTGCTGAGGAGTACTTCAAAACAGAGTAAAGGCAATGGCAAAACAATTGGCCATGTCATTCCAAACCCATCCGAGCAAATTACACAGAAGGCAAGCAAGCGTCATTATGATTTATATAAATATATGTTGCAAATTTCATTAAGATTAAGCCAGCTTTGCAGTTATCACTTGCTGGGTTGTTTGCTTGGTCCTTAATCTTTATTTGCAACTGCCGATTAGCCTCATAAAGAACTCCCGTGGCCAGGAGCAAGCCTGAGCCTCACTTTGCTTTCTTCTCTTTAGGATTTCAGTCAAGGAGATGCCTACCTGGGGACAGAATCTGGAAAAGATCTCAAAATAGATCTTCTCAAGGCACCCGGAGGCAAACGAGGCATAGACACACTAGGATAAAAGCTGTCTTCAAGTCAAAGCCCTCCCTAGGGCTCCAGGCAGAGCAAAGGACCAGATCTCCCCCTCTGCACTCCCCACCTACAGGTGAGCACTCAGGCAGGGGACACTCAAAGCAGATGAATGAGGTAATAGTGGTTTTCAGCTTTTTCATGTCAATGAAATGAATGATTGTCATTTGAGCAATCATTCAACAATTCATTTAAATTCATTTATTAAGCTACAGTGTGCAGGCAATCAGATGCTCAGTATACAGATGAAAAAAAATAAGAATACCACAATTCCTTGCTCTAAAGGAATTAACTCTGGTTTAGAGATAGGCACAAAAACATGATCTCAGGTTGGGAGAAGAAGGGTGAAGAAATCATAATAGTATAGCACATAGCTGAAGGATTGGGGGTTTTATTAAGCAGGCTGGAATTTTTCAAGTCTTCTAGAAACACCATCTTTTGTTTGTCCAAATAAGATCTTATGCAAAGACTCACACAACTGCTGGAGTGATCTTTCTAAAATGTCAGTCTGACCACATCACTCCTGGGCTTAGAGCAAAGATCTGCAAACTTTCTATAAAGGGCCAGTTGATATATATGTTAGATTTTACAGACCAGACACCTCTGTCACAACTACACAACTCTGCCCTTGTAGTGCTAATGAGGCCAGACACAGTAAGTAAATGAACGGTTGTGGCTGTGTTCCAATAAAATTGTGTTTGTGGAAACAGGCAGCTGGTCAGATTTCGACCATGGGCCATAGTTTACCCCTGACTTAGAGTCACTCAGAGGTTCACATTCCCTTAGCATGGGACCCCGCACTTTTCACAATAGGAACTCCAGCACCCAGTTGACCACTGTGTCCCTCCCCATCCTGTCTCTCTGCATCCCCTGATCCAGCCACATAGAACTTTTCTCTGTAACCTGAAAACACCATGGTCCCTCACAACATGATGTCTTCATGCATGCTGTTCACACTCTCTGAATTGTCTCTACTTTGTCAATAGAATTCCTATTTGTTCATGTTCTAGCCCATATGTCCCCCATCTTGTTATTATTTTTGCAGCATTTGACTACCTGGAAAAACTGATTATTTTCATGTCCATCAATCCCAGCAGAGTCTGAGTTTCTCAAAAGTAGGGTCCATGTGCTTATTCCTTCCTGGATCCAAGCTGCCAGCACTAAGAAATATTTAATGGATGAAATGCACTACAATAAATGGAGGCCACTAGACTAGAGAAAAACATACTGTATCCCTGTCTTGTTCAATCAGAAGTGTCAAGGTCTCTTTCCAAACTTCTGAGCCTGAAAAATTGTCTCTGGAGAGCCTCCCTCTTTCCAGATTTGTCTTCCTTTCGTTTCTCCTTCCAATTCTTCTTTCATTTTTTTCTTTCTCTGCTAAACTCTAACCCCTCACACAGTGAGTCCAGAATAGTGAAGGACCATTCCAGTGCTTTTATCTAGTAACTAAAAATTTTGCCTAAAGTAACTTATTCAACACACATTTTTGAGTACCTTCCATATATTTAGGATACACCTGTAAACAAGGTAGCTATACCCTAACCTCTCAAGAAGCCCCAAGTTTACAGGTAGAGAAAGGAAATGAACAGGTGGTTAGACCACAGATTGGTAAATGTTACTGTAGAAAGCAGAGGTAGTGGCAGCAGGTGATTCAAGCCCAAACCTGGGATGGCAGGAGGTGGGAAGTCATATAATTCTTCCTTTGATTAAGTGATATCTGAGGCAAGGCATGGAGTCGTCATACTAAGTAGGAGTTAGCCAGGTAAGTGGGGCAAAGAACATACCAGAGGAGGGACAGGAAAAGTAAAGTCCTGAGAGTAAGAAAGAGGCATGAACTCAGGGAACAGAGAGTAATTTAGCCTCAGGCAAAGTTGTACTGTGCTCAAAGTTTGCAGCAAGTTTCATGGGAGCAGACATCACTATCCCAGGGGTGGAACCTAGCGAGTGGGACCCCCAGCAGAAGTCTCAGGAAGAAGCAATAGTTGGAGTCACTCAAGTAGAAGCAGTATACTTCCAGCCAGCTTAGAGGAGGGCAGAGCTGAGCTACACCTCAGCTCCTAAACCAAGAGCTGGCAGTTTATGCATTCCAAAACTATGAGTAAGCCACTGTGATGCAGAGGGAGATACAGTGATTGGACAGACGGACATAAGCAAGCAGGTTTCCAGAAGCCCATCAATGAGTCTGAGGACTGGGGGGCAGGAGTAGCTGGGACCAGAGGCGCCCACCACCACCCCTGGCTAATTTTTTGTATTTTAGTAGAGATGGTGTTTCACCGTGTTAGCTGGGATGGTCTCAGTCTCCTGACCTCGTGATCCGCCCACCTCAGCCTCCCAAAGTGCTGGGATTACAGGCGTGAGCCACCGCGCCTGGCCAGGATAAAGTTTTATACCAGCAGAGGCACTGAAGGGTCTTTCAGAAACTAAGACAGAAGGAGAAAAGACAGACAGGGAGACCTCAACTCTAGGCATCAGGAGAGAGAGCTCTACTCCCAGACACTGCTCACAGGTCCACTGGGGCTCATCACTATTCCATTCTGCCTGACTTAGATACCACCGGCTCCTGAAGACAGTATTGAAGAGCATCATGGCTGATGTTATCTAGGTCTAGAGTCAAATATCCCTGAGAGTATAACAGCTTGCTTGGCCTGGTTGAGGAACCCCAAGCCCCCCAAACTTTCTAGAAACTGGCCATCATTAAGATTGATTTTGTCAGTAACATACCTTCCCTCCCTTTTGACACAGGGCCACCATTTCATCCTTTGAAATGATAAAAACCACCACAGTCATGTCCTTTTCACTGAGATTCATTTTAACTTCCTTCTATAACCTTCCATAATCTCTTCATGAACACCTTGCAGAGTCTCGTTCTAAGCCTTTGGGGCTCTGGGGTTAGAGGTTAACTCTTAATTGAACCTCCTCTTACCAAGAACAAACAACACATACTATCTACCAGGCAGGATTTACATACCCAGCCTTCCACCATCTCTCCTTCTCCTCCATTCAAGACAGAGGGGCCTGCAGAAGCCTTGATCTCCAAGTGGTCTGTGGCCGTGAGGTGGAGAGATACAACTGCTTTGTCGAGGACCCAGGGGAAGACTGAACTGTGTCTGCCTGAGTCTTATCAAAGGAAAAATGGTAACAGCACTTTTATTTTTTTTAAATGAGTAATATAGGGGAAAAAACTTGTAAGTAAGAATTTGAAATTAAGTTTGCCAAATATGCTGAGAGTTGATCCTTGGAGAAACTTTATCTTTACTGCATAGTCAAATACATCGACTTTGGGGGCACCTGGCAATTACTGCGTGGCATAGATTCAATTTGTTCTTGTGTAGACAATATTATCTGGCACAGGGAACAGGAAACCTTCACACATATTTTAGTAAACACAATCCCAGATCGTGAAGAAGGGCTTCTGAGGGCTCCTCATTGACACAGCCGGCATCCCGTTTTGCTTCACAGCCAGTGAAGAGGCAAGGCCCATTCAAATCTCCCAGGTGTCGAGGCTCGTTGGGCAGCCTGGGAAGGGCTGAAACAGAGACAGCAGACATCCTCTGATGTCTGAGGACGATTAAAAGCAAAAGAGGAGATCTCTGGTAGTCTATTCTTTTTTTCTCTGATAGATTGGTGATTCTCAAAATCTGGTGGTGGGGGGGGGACAATTTTTGGGAACACCTGAAATGTACTTGTATGGCTTATCCATAAAGACCATAAAGCCACTCTTATTTTTCCTAAAAAAAAAATTCTTGTTATTTCAGGGAGTAATTTTACTGGCTTGCATGTATAAAGACATACCTTGTCACGTATCCAAAGCTATGATAATTCCATTTGGAAGAATAACGTGGCATAATCATGGTGCCTTTGCCAATTTCAGGTGAATGTCAAATACTAGTATTGGGAGAATATGTGGATCTTCAGCCCTATTGAGAGAAAAAGGTGGGCAGAGTACAGGGGCGGGGGGGGGGGGGGGCACTGCTGGTCCTTTTACTATCTTAGTTCACTATACCTTTGTCAGGTGCCAAGTACTGAGTGTTGGCATAATGAAGGCAACTTGATTTGCCAAGTTGTGCCTTCAATAGACTCTTCATTCCAGATGACTATAGGACTCATTTAAGTACTGCTTTACCAATGGGTGCTCTAGGCTACTAGTTTTCTATTCTCTAATAGTAACCAGGCCTTCACTGAGTTTGACTCAGTCAGATTACATAACCTGTACCCGATTTTTATCCTAGAGAGTCTAATGCCTATAACCAGTTCTGGTACTAAATATTGTACCCATTAAGGTTTAGTTATAGGTAATAGGACTATTCCTTTAACAAGTTTTGAGAATTAACACGGGGAATTATTGGAGGAGCTTGAGGAGCAGGCTGCAGAATTAACCTCCAAGAATGATTTCTAGAATAGCACTGCGGGATTGGCTACCAGAGGAAGGACCTTCTACCATAAGAAGGATCTGGGGGTCAGGAAGGACTACAGAGACTCTTGTTTCCAGGGTCATGTTGAGGCTGCATGGTCATTACCAGCAGCAGAATATCTCTTAGGTTAAAACCTTCCCTGCCACTTTGGGAGGCCGAGGTGGGTGGATCACAAGGTCAGGAGATTGAGACCATCCTGGCTAACACAGTGAAACCTCATCTCTACTAAAAATACAAAAAACTAGCCGGGCGTGGTGGCACACACCTGTAGTCCCAGCTACTTGGGAGGCTGAGGCAGAAGAATCACTTAAATCCAGAAGGCAGAGGTTGCAGTGAGCCAAGATCACGCCATTGCACTCCAGCCTCGGTGACAGAGCGAGACTCCATCTCAAAAAAAAAAAAAAAAAAAACCTTCCCTGTGAAACTTAGGCCTGCTTCAAATATTGCTAAGTGTGTCTGATTATAAAATCAAGATCCCATCCAAAACTAGCTGCAGAGGAGTCTAGAAAATACTGTTTTCAGTTTTCCAATGTCTTTAGCACAAAAGAAAGAATACTTAAAGGCGGTTGCCAGCAGATGTGGAGGGAGCCAGGCTACTGTATTCACTCCTCCACCACCATGAGTTCCATCCAAGTTCTCAAATTATGAATTAATCAACCAAGTATTTGTTGCAGTGCTACTGCACACAAAGTACCTTGGCGGGTACAGGGTTGTATGAGGTGTGTCTACAGTATGATGTTCGTTGATTTCACAAACTAAGCCAAATTAATGGGCTGGAATGGATATCTCCCTTCAAAGGGGAACCCTTACATGGAACCATCTGGCCTCAGACCTTTTCTGGACTCCCTGTTTGGAGGGCTTAATGAGCATACACACATATGTACCTTCAAAATCAGGTTCATTGTTTTAAAACCATACTTGTCAGAATACTATCTCATGTTGACAATGTGCCAGGCCCTGTGGTATGTTGTTTACATGCATTACATTACTTCAATTGCATGACAAATTTCACTGTGAAGTAAGTGCTATTCTCATTTCTCTTTTAATGAAAGAAATAAAAGCTCAGAAAAGTTAAGTGACTTTTGCAAAGTGTCACGTGTTCTAAGTGTCCAGCAGGAGGAGGGAACTGAAGGCTCTGTGGCTTCAAAGGCCATTCTCTTCCCGTAACATTAACATTCCTTTCCTTAACTAAGAGAATGGAGTTTTCCTTCCAGCCTGAGAGCCTACCGTATCTCTTGGGTTTGGATCTCAGTGACGTTCTACTGTTTCCATGAAGGGCGGCCTCTCAGTGCAAAAAGATGTCTCTGAGTTGGTTACTGTTCCTGAATAAATTCAAGTGAATATATGCTTAGATCTGCAGCCAGTCTATGGAGAGAGAGCAGGATTGTTATGAATCATGGATTTATTACTTTAATATTCCCAAAGCTTCGCCAAGTGGCTATCTGAGAACAGGATAGTCATCAACTAAATATAACAAGAATAGGATGTATAATCAATAATCATCTAGATGTATAAGGTGAAGTGTGTTTACTTAGATTTACACATGCCACTTCATTATTATATCTAGGTAATATTTGGCTTCCATTCTCATGTGATATGTAATTAATTCCTTCAATTTCTTTCTGATACAATGTAATATTGAGGTTGAATATGTGAGCTCAGTTTAGTTTTGATCCCTGGCTCAGTCACTAACTAAAAATGGAACTTGAGTTAATTATTTAATTTCTTCTTAAGTCTCATTTTTCCTCTAAGTAAAATAATGATAATAATGGTACCTACCTCACAAGGTTATTCGTAGAGTTGTTGAATGGATTAAATCTGATCATTTGAAAAAGGCATTAACATACACTTTGGTACATAGTAAACACTAAATAAATGTGAGATATCAGTTTTGTTTTGTTTTGAGACAGATTCTCACTCTGTCACATAGGTTGAAGTGCAGTGGTGTGATCTCAGCTCACTACAACCTCCGCCTCCTGGGTTCAAGTGATTCTCCTGCCTTAGCCTACAAAGTTGCTGGGATTACAGGCGCACACCACCACACACAGCTAATTTTTGTATTTTTAGTAGAGATAGGGTTTCACCATGTTGACCAGGCTGGTCTCGATCTCCCGACCTCAGGTGATCTGCCCGCCTTGGCCTCCCAAAGTGTTATGATTGCAGGCGTGAGCCACCATGCCCAGCCAGAATGTAATTTTTATTTATCATGTACAAAACTCTGCTCTAGGCACCCTAAAAATTCTTACCTTCACTAATTCAACAAACATTTACTGAATGCTAGAGATTATAAAGGATTCTGGTATGGTTTCAGCCCTCTAGGAACTCAATGTGTGGCAGAGGAAACAGATCAGTGAACAAATCAATGGAGTTAAAAGTCTATGGTATCTAGTTGTGGTACACACTGTCCAGGATAGAGTGCAAGTATGAGAGTGAGTGGTAGTTCTACTTGGCTATTATGTCTGGGGAGACTTCAAAAAGATGATGTTTGAGATTAGTCTAGAAAGATGGTTCCAGAGGGTAGAAAGAAAGGGAATTCCATGCAGAAACAAACAAACAAACAAAAAAGCAAGAATGAAAGCAAGCTAACACGAAGGGAACCGTAGATACTGTGATGGGACAAAACTCAAACAAGGGATGGGAGGCAGACGGATCTAGGGTCTGGGGGGATATTGCCATAAGTAGTCATAAGCAATGTCAGCAAATGTTGCTCTAAACTATATAAATCCCAGTGCTCCCCGTGGCCCAGTCCCTGCTCATTGTCAGGTGGGAATTAATGGCAATCAAATCTTCCTTGGCCATCATACTTAAAAATGTCAGAGGGTAGAAATACAGTCAACACCAAGACCTCCTAATATCTAGGTTTGCATCTCTCTCCCCAAATCTTACACTCATAACAACTGTAGAACGTGTCTCGCCTCTCTCCACTCCACAAGTCCCACGTGCAGTTTCTTCATTGCCATGCCCCTCTTTGGTCCATCCAGCCACAACCACCCCCTAAATGCCTGCTTTGCTCCCATCTGCTGGCCAGTCCAAGAGCAGCCAACAGGGAATTCTCAACCATGTTGTGCTACAAGACAGCATAGCCAGGGCATTCATTTGCTGGTAGACCCCACATGGTTTTAAGGAAAAGGAGGCTATCTCTAGCTCAGTGACTCCTGGAAGGCCTCAGGCACCAGGTGATACCTGAGTTGGGACTATGCCATCTGAGAAGTCCCAGATGGAACTTAGGACAGATGGAAAGTAAGAAAAAAGCCATGTTGAGGGAGAAAGAAAGGAGCCAATGGAGCCAACGCTGGTGTAGGATCTCTATGCATTGGGAACAGTTGTACTCACTTGGCCCTCTGCACACCGGGGATGCAGGTTTTCTGAGGCACCACAGCATTTGGGAAGTAGAGGAGACCTTAGATATTCTGTCTTCCAGTCCTTTGGCTTTAGAGATAAAATTTAGGACCAGAGAGAAAAAGAACACAGATTCTTGTTTAAAATTCCAACATTTACTTCACTTCTTCAATCAAAATTACAAATTAGATTCATCATCCCCAGGAAACTATGATGTTACTTGTCGTGAGTATGAACATAGAGAGTCACAAAAGGTATGAAAGAGGTTGGTATGTATTTGTGTGTTCCTTTTAAAAAGGATGTACTCCTTGGGCTATGTCGTTCAAGATTCATTTTAGCGAGGATGGAAGTGGGAGAAAGGCAGTATGGGGTGAGCATTTTAAGGGGTGGTACTAATTTGAATTCCCCCTGGGCTCTGCCACTCACAAGTGGGGTATGATGTTGGTCAATTCCTTAGTCTCCTTGAGCCTCAGTTTCCCTGTCTGTAAAATGAAGTGTGTGATTGCACCTTGCTCCTTGTGTTGTTGTCAGGATCAATTGAGACAATAAAGAGAAAGGCCTTACCAAAGGGACTGGCAGCAAGTCACTGCTAAATTGGTGGTAGCTAATATTATTAGTTCTGTTGAACAAACAAATTCTGCAGGCACCTTGCAGCAGACATTCTAATATGTTCAGCATCCATTTCAATCGTATTTATTGTGTTTCCCTTGTCCTCTGGGCCATGGTCCATATTTACAGGCAAGGTGCTTTGTTGGCAGTATCAGCATTGATTGTGGGATGACCTAGGGGCCTTCAAACTGTCCCTTCCTCAAGATGGCCATGCCTGTCAGCCCTCAGGGGAACAGCAGGGCTCTGCCAATTGCACTTGGTGTGGAGCATGTGGTCAGCAGGGTGAGCATAGCCTCCATCCTGGCTGGGGAAGATGAGCCGGCAGACGCTGATTCCAACACAGACGTTGCCCAGGAGAGTGGCAGTCACTGGTATCAGGATTTGCTGACTGTGTTACCTCCTGGCACAGCATTCACACACAGCCCTAGAATGACTCTTGCGTTGGAAAAGGATTCTTCCTGCCTCGTGTTTTGTGGCAATTTCCTTCTCAGGGACAAAGCCTGGCTCTGTTACAAGATTTGGTTTACAGAAAAAGGCCCTTGTACCGTGCCCAGTTTTCCAGATGGGCTGCTCTTTAAACTAAAAAAAAAAAAAATTGATTTGGCCAAGTTCACCTGGTGAACCCACAAGCACAGTAGGGCTAGTCCTCCCATTTGAATGCCTCCCTTTTTAAATTAAACTTTCTCTCTTAAAGGCAAGACACACTGATTATTTAGTTCGTTTCCTGCCAGAAAACTCACAAAACATGTACACATCCTATAATATAGCACATTTATTATAACAGTTCTCCCTCCATATTTCAAACACCACTGTATTTCACCATGGAAAGGATCTGGCTTTTGCTATCAAAAGTCTTGATTCTGAATTCTGGGTCTGCCACACCAGACCTTTGTGACTTTGGACAAGAGTTCCATCCTTGAGGCTCAGTCACCTTGTGTGTAGTATGTGGATAAGACAACCTACCCTCTCCATCTTGCAAAGAAGAAAGAAGATGAGTTATGTAAATTACTTAATACTGGGTGCCTGGAGCATGCTAAATGCTCATTAAATGTCCCTGCTATTATTTCGTGTAACTAGTTGCAGAACAAATAAAGTCACATCTCTCTAAATAGTGCAATTAATTTCTCAAGCTTTTCATATGACTAAATTACCAGGAAGCCCAAAAGTTCTTACTGGGGACCTCTCCATTGCTCCTGAATGGTCCGAGCATGCTTAATCAGCATGAAGGAGGCAGTCTGCTCTATTTAGCTTCACATCAGTCAGCAGGTGGGCCCCACTTTTTGCTGTTGCTTCATACATAGTTGACCTTGAAACCTAGGCCTGCATTGGCCATGGGGCCCATCTACTGCTGCAGAGATGCCAGTGCTGGTCCAGCAGTTTTTCCAGGATGTAAGGTGAATGGCAAGGCATTCTTCATCCCCATGGCAACATACGTCTATAGTTCAGAATGCTGCTGTGGGCCCATTTTCCAGGTACAGCAACACTTTAACTGCAGGTGTTAATACAGGTTTTTGTGTGAGTTGGAGTTGGTTAGTGATAATTGAGCCAGGGAAAACACACACACAGATACACACACACACACACACACACACACACACACCCTTGTACCTAGAGGATAGGCCCACAATAGCATTCTTAACTACAGATGTGCATTCCACTGTGGATATATAAATATATCACACATTGAAATACACACACATACATACACACCTACAGCAATCACTAGGCATGGGTGCATGGATTATCTCATTTAATTTTCACAACTGCTGTCTTAGTCTGCTAGGGCTGCCATAATAAAATATGAAAGAACGAGCAAGCGAGAGAGAGATCTTTCTCCAGTGCTCTCTTATATGGACACCAGTCTCATCATGAAGGCCCAACCTCCATGACCTCATCTAATCCTAATTACCTTCCAAAGGCCTCATCTCCAAATACCATCACATTGTGGGTTAGGTAGAAATTTGGTGGAGACATAAACATCCAGTTCATAATAGCCACCCTATGAGTTAGCTACTAGCATTTTTCTTATTTTATATATGAGGAAACAGGCATAAAGAGGTAAAGTAACTTACAGTCACTTGAACCGGTAAGAAGCAGATTTGGGCTATTTGTGTTATGAATGGAAACAGTCAGAATCCGTATTTCTAGTTCTTATTTATTTTATTAGTTTTTACTTGAACGTGGGTTTTTTAGATTACAACATTTTGCTTGCTACTCTCATGCTCAGCGTGCATCTGCCTGCATGGTTGAGTGAGGGGTGGGTAGTGTCCCTACCAGAATGTACCTCTCCATGATAATTCACACCAGGGTGTCAGATGACCATGTTGGTCTTCCCTCTTCCCAGTGAACCCCCAGAGGCAGTTTTGTCTTCCCTCCTGCCAACACACCTCAGCCAAGAGAGTTTTGTTTTATCAGAGAGGTTCTAATAACTCTGAAACTTTTTGTTGTTGTTGAGACGGAGTTTCAATCTTGTCGTTCAGGCTGGAGTGCAATGGCGTGATCTCGGCTCACTGCAACCTCTGCCTCCTGAGTTCAAGGGATTCTTCTGCCTCAGCCTCCTGAGTATCTGGGACTACAGGCGCCTGCCACCAGGCCTAGCTAATTTTTTGTGTTTGTAGTAGAGACAGGATTTCACCATGCTGGCCAGGCTGGTCTCGAACCCCTGACCTCAGGTGATCTGCCTGCCTCGGCCTCCCAAACTGCTGGGATTACAGGCGTGAGTCACCACACCTGGCAACTCTGAAACTTACAAAGCAGCAGGCTCTAAATAAGTCCTGGCCCCTTTGCAACTCTTAGGCTTCTCAGCCTCCACACAGTTGTGCTCTTTCGTCATCCAGTGGCCAGACTCTTTACTGCCACTCCTTGCTCTTTGTCCTTAAGCCTTATCCCTGACTAGAGCTCAAACTCATTAGTGCCCAAGGCCAGAGCCGGGAGAGGATACTAGCATGAGGTTAAAGACTCCAAACACTTTACAGGGTGAAGTGTGCAGATTCTGATGCCAGATGGTCCATGTTCTAATCCTGGCACCTCTTGTGCATTTTTCGGCAATTTACTGGACTTCCTGTGCCTCCATCCCTACATCTGAAAACTGGAGCGCCCAATAGTAACTCAAAAGGTTTTTGGGAGGGTTAAATGATATGATACACACAAAGCACTGAGAACAATGTTAGGCATACATAAAGCACACCATAAATGTGACCTATTATAAATATGAATCTTAGATGTACCACTGTCTACCTACATGACAGAAGGCATTTCATTGAGCTTCTCCAGCTTTGGTTTCTTCATATGTAAAATTCAACAGATGGAAATAAAAACCATATTAAGGCTCCAGGAGATCTGGTTCCAGTTCCAGTCTGTCTCTGGTCAGCTCTGGATATTGGCAAGTAATTCTGTCTTATTGTGCCTCAGTGTTTGCCTATAAAACAAGAGACCAGAATCAGATCATCTGTAATATCCTGTTAGCCTAAAGATATATGTTTCTATTATCTTAGTATGTTGCTGGGTGCAGGGTAAGTGTTCAATACCAATGATCCTGTAAATCCATAACATGTTTTTATCGTTCATATATAATTATGATTACTTCATGGGGTTGTATTGAATGGGAATACATAAAGTTTCATTTGTTATTTACAGCAATCCTATGAAAGAGTAATATTGATGAGGGCAGCTGTATTAGTCTGTTCTCAAATTGCTGTAAAGAAATATGTGAGCCAGGATAATTCATAAAGAAAAGATGATTAATTGACTCATGGTTCTGCAGGCTGTACAGAAAGCATGATGCTGGCATCTGCTTGGCTGCCGGGGAGGCCTCAGGAAACTTACAATTGTGATGAAGGCAAACAGGGAGCAGGCACTTTGCTTGGCCAGAGCAGGAGCAAGGGAGAGAACGGGGAGGTGCTACATACTTTAGAATGGCCAGATCTCGGGAGACCTCACTATTGCAAGGAAATTGCCAAGGGGAATGGTGCTAAGTTATTCATGAGAAACTGCCCCCATGATCCAATCATTTCTCACCAGGCCCCACTACTAATATTGAGGATTACAATGTGATGTGAAATTTGGGTGGGGACACGCATCCAAACTATATCAGTAGCTAACATGTTTCCGGGCTTACTGTATTTCGTATAAATCCCTCCCATGCTCTGCTTCATTCAGTCTCCGCAATGGTGCTCTGAGTTAGGTATTATCCTTATTCCCATTGTTCAGATGAGAACGTCGAGGCTTGGAGGTGTAAGTAACATGTTTTGTGTTACTTTGGTGGGGCTGGGGCTGAAGAATAGGCCATAAGAAGATGACTGCTCCATAGACAGGCAGTTATTGATCAACCCACCTGACAGGGAGAGACTCTGAGGCTCCGCCAGGAAATAATAGGTCCAAATTCACTTCCAAGTGAGCAACAAGGTCAAAACCAGAATCCAGACTTTCTCTTCCCTCATCTGGAGTGTGCTCCACTGTGCAGCGTCTCAAGCCCTCTTGCTTGTGGAATAAATGGATACAAATGAATGCTGATTTGTATTCATTTCCAGCTAACTGGCAGATTTACACTAACCAGCAGATTTACACTTTCTCCGCAGCACACCTTCAACAAACACATCCTCATGCATACTCCTTTCAGTCTTTGGGGATCTATCTTTTCTCTCTGACTCACTCCCTGGCCCTGGCAAACTAAAGCCATAGCCCTGTCTGTGAGCATGTCAGTACCAGACTCCAACAAAGGCTACGGTCAGCACTGAGAAACAGGGGCAGATCCTACTGCTTTACCTGGTAGTGAAATCAAAGATGGAGGCCCCCAGGTGCAGATGACAGACGCTCCCCAGACAAAATGAGCTACTAGAATTCCCAGAGCTGGCAGCAGATGTGAGAGGTTTTGGAAGAAATTACCCAGGCTAATTAAATGTGAAATAATACATAAAGGGAGCAAGAAAGTCCTGTGTTCCCTCTCTTTAATGTGCCTGCATTCATGCGGCATCTGTCATTTTGGTACCAAGTCTCAGAAAACAGCCTCAAAGGAGAAATCCAGGTAAGAAGTTCCACTCTGCTTGAAATAGAGAACAAAGATCTTACTGGAAAAATTAATGAGTACATTAATGAAAGATAAGTAATAGTGCAGAAGGGCCAAATACAAGGCTTAGCCCAAGGAATGAGTTTGATGAATGTTTGTTGAATTAATTCATCTATTCCTTTAGTCACTTAGGTCCAACATAGCTGCCATAATGCCAGGTGAAGTGATAGAATTTACAGTGAAACTAGTCTGAATCCACACCCTCAGACTGCTGCTCCTAGTTCTGTCAATCAAGAAGGGTTGCTATCTACTCTAACCCTGTTTCTTACATATACATTTATTTATAGAATTTGCTTGAAAATTAAGTGAACCCGAACCACATTTATTGTGACTGATCTAAGCATTTGATGATACGAAGGCCACTCAGAGAGTTTCTCTGAGTTGCACCATTCATGCTTCTCCTTCAACAAGCCTGTTTTGTTGGAGGAGTGGATCTGATCTTCCCCTCAGACTGAAAGGGGCACACGAGGCAGCTTAGAAAAGCAAAGTTCAACCTGAACACAGGAAGGCATTATTTAAGCCTGAATAACTCTGCTCTGGGGAGCTGCACTAAGGTTAAAATAATTTTGCATATGGATATAGTTGTTCGTTGACACCAGAGGGTAAAGTCACATCTCTCTGGCTGGGACTGGGTCTCCTTGAAAGTAGGGGACAATCAAACTGCCAATCTGACAAGAAGAGGCAGATCCCGAAGTGGAAAAAGGGGACTTAGAAGATGGGCCTTCATCCAGGTAGGAAGAGAAATTCTCCCCTTTGAACCACCGGACATGTAGGGTCTCACGGCTGGGGGTGGCTACATGTTCAAGGATACTCTCGATGTAGCAAGGGTGTGCACAGTCCTTTGACCTCTGGAGGTCACCTGGGAGGTAGGCAGAGGACCCATGGGACAGACTTCATAAGTGAACCTGGGCCTGTAGAGTCACATCTCAGAGGTTTAAGGTCCTGCTAATGTGATTTATGTAGGTGTCAATTTTGAAATATTAATGTAAATGTGATGATAATATGTCTCCTCAGCTAAGAAATCCAAAAAAGCTATCCCACAGAGGTTACATTTATTTTATTTTATTTTTCATGGGAATTGAGAACTGCATAACAGACACAATTTCTGTAATCACATTGGCTTCAAGAAACCTCAGAGGAGACTTTGTGATCAACTCAAATATTCACTGAACAATGTTGACTGAGTGCCTACCCTGGGCCAGTTTTTCAATGTCTGTTTCCTGGCTTTACTGATTTTTTTCCTTTTTTAAAAAAAAAAATTGTTTTTAATTTATGCCATCTTGTCTTTTTTATGTTCTCTTTTAAAAGCCTGAAATTCTTTCTGAAACAAGGCAGGTTATAATTAAACTCTGATACAACTGCTGAAGGAAACCGACCCATCTTCAGATGCATTAATCATCATTTCTTACATTCATATAATTTTACAATTTACAAGGAATGTTGCTTCCATTATTTCATCTGATTTGCATGTCAATGTTTTGAAGTAAACGGAGATTATTATTCCCATTTTATCAAGAAGAAAGCTGAGTTTCAGTGTGGGTAAAAGATTTGCTTGAAGTAGGTGGATCGTGGACTTGAATCCATTACAATTACATTTACTCCAGTTTTCTTTGCATTCTAGCAAGTTAGATCATATATTATGGAACATAATATTCTCATTGTACTCAGAGGAGGCCAGGCCATGTTTGGAATATGATGTGCAATTGTGCAAGTCTTGTCGTATTTGCAGAAGAGAATGGCCGTGATGAAGAGTGCAGATGCCGTGTCATATGGAGAATTACCAAAGAGCTAGGAATAATAGCCTGATCCACCTCAGATCATCAGCTGTCCTAAAGTATTGTAGCATGTAGGCAGGCACCTATCCTTAACATTTTGTGTGAAAGAAATTGAGCCACTGGATGATGGAAGATGAATCCTATGAGGTTGTGCTTACCCCCTGGTTGCTTCTCCAACAACCATTCTGCCTGCAAGGGTAAGGATAATTCAACAAACAGGGTTAAGCAATAGAATATTATTATCTCACATAGCTGGAATTAGTGAGCTCTAGTTGGGAGGGATCCAAACATGGACCTCTTAGAAGCTCAGTGATACCTTTGTTAACTGAGTCCTTTCCATTTCCATTCTGTGGTCAGTAACAACAGCTTCATTCTAAGGCTGACACCATTATAATCACAAAAAAAACTCTTCTGGTGGCAACCCGGACTGTACACTTTCCCATTTATCTCTGTGAAGAAGAGAGGAAAACCTCTTCCCCAGACACAGAATATAATCTTTCCTCTTTGTTTTATTGGTTCAACTTAGGCTGTAGCCTAACCCCAGACCAATCACGGTCACCAGAGGAGTTCCATGCACTGATTAGATGAGGCTAATCAGGAATTAAGCATGGAATCTACCCAGTGATAAAGTGGCTGCTTCTGAGTCACATGGACTACATGGCAAGTGAGTAGACACATGAATAAAATTTTATTGCTGTTGGAAAGCCAGAATTCAGAAGGATTACAGGGTAGCCAAGAACAGTGGTCTCCAACCTTTTTGGTACCAGGGACCAGTTCTGTGGAAGACAATATTTCCATGGATAGGGTGGAGGTTGGGAGCGGGGATGATTTCGGGATGAAACTGTTCTACCTCAGATCGTCAGGCATTAGTTAGATTCTCATACGGACTGTGCAACCTCTCATGTGCAGTTCACAAGAGAGTTTGCACTCCTATGAGAATCTAGTGGCACTGCTGATCCGACAGGAGGCGGAGCTCAGGCAGTAATGCCCACCCACCTGCCGCTCACCTCCTGCTGTGCAGCCTGGTTCCTAACAGGGCATAGACCCGTACCAGTCTGTGGCCTGGGGGTTGGGGACCCCTGGCCAAGAGTGTTCGTTATACCCCCTTCCACCCAAACACTTCCACATCACTACATTCTCTTTCTGCATCGTAACATAATGGCCTTGGAATCCTTGACTTAGGCTAAGTCAGTCGCTGCGTTTCATCATTCTGGCCCCATGAATTATGAGGTCTTAATCCTCTCTAATTAGAGTAAGCCTCACCACTTATTCCAGTTTGATTATCCGGAACAAAAGCTCTTAATCTCTTACTCAAGATAATGATAAACTTCCAGACCCTACAACTGCTCTTGACATGTTTTCCTATTACAAAAGAAAGTAGTCTAACGAGAGTGCTGACACATGGAAGATGTCAGGACATAAAGGATTGCCAAGAAATGGTGTCAGAGCCTTGAGGACACTATGAACCTCTGGCTCAAATTGTACCTGAAATTCGCCTTAACATTGAACCACTCAAGTACTGACTTGAGCAATTCTCATTGTGTTTAAAGCCATCTTCAGATGTGATTTCTGTTTTTTGCAACATGAAGAATACTGATACAGAAGAATACAGTTCAATCAGATGTGAATATGTTTCTAATAATCAGAACTTCCCCTAAAATAAAACAGGCCTCCTGTTCCCCTTTGTCTTCCGTGACTGGAGGTGTTTAGGTAGAGGCTGGCTGGCCATCTGTCCAGGATGCTATAGAAAGGATTTCTGCATTGGTGGGAAGCTGAATAAACTACCTTCTAAGAACCCCTACAATTCTGATACACTAATACCTCTATAAGGCCAAGATGAAAGTGGAAATTGAGCCAAAACATGCATAGAAGAATCTAAATAAAAGTTACTTGGATGAAAAATGAGAATTTTCCCTCTGAAGCAGAACTAGAGAGAAGGCGTGTTTTGTTCATTTGTTCTTTGATTCATTCATTTATTCAACAGCTGTGCGTTAATCTCCAAATATATGCTAGGCACTAAAGATACAGGGAAAAACAAAATCAAGATCCTGATTTCGTGGAGCTTTCATTCTAGTGGTATGTTATAGTGGCATGCTAAAAGATACAGACTTTGGATTCAGAAATGTCTGAATGCCAGTCATTACCTCTGTAAGCCATGTAGCTTTGGGTTGGCCTCTCTGATCTTCAATTTCTTCATTGTTTATATGGGAGCTACTGCACCTACCTCATATGGTAATGTGAAGGTTAAATGAGAAAATATATATATGTAAAGTACTTCAAAAAGACCAGGAACAAAACAGTTAAGGAATAAATAGTATTTTCATCCATGACTATGGCACTAACAGATACGGATTAAAGGAAATATTCCCCCATTTCATCTTCTGCATGATCCCCACCAAGTGCAGACGTAGTAAAAATCAGATGATCATGCAGAAGTCTAGAAGAACTTGATTTGAAATGAATCGGAGAAATATAATTTGAGAGTGGTGAAAAATGTCTCAGTTCATGTGTTCATTCATTCAACAAGAGTATTTCATCTCCAATGAGTTAGAGACTATTTGAGGTGCTTGGGACCCAATGGCGATCAAAACAGAAAGCATTTATATTCTACTAAGAACAGAAATACACTAAATACAATATAGAAGGATTGTTATAATGTTACATGGCACTGAATGCCAAATCAATGATACTAGTTACTGGTGCTAAGGAAATGGAGAGGAGATAGATGGACCTAAGTGTTTAGGTAGCTAGAGAAGTTTTGAGTGGGAACATCAGAATGTTGGAAGTACTAGAGCACAGGCATCAAGCCTTGTGGTGCTGCTTAGTAAAGGGGAGACTGTGATAATGATGTGTGTAGTGTAGCATCTGTATTTGGAAAATCTGCAAAGGGATTGTAGGCCAGGAGAGTGTTGATGAACCAATGCATAAACGTATGGGGAATGGGATCATTTTTTATTTTAATAAAAGATTTCAGCAAAGTTCATATCCTATCCTGGTTTCACTACTTAATAGGTTACTTTGAGCAATTTGTAACCTAGGTCATAGAGGTGAGGTGAGGATTCATTGAGAGAATGCCTATAATGACTTGGTATATAGTAATCTTGCAATAAATGCTTCATTTTTATTACATTATTATTAATACTGTGCTATTAAGACACACTACCAAGTGTATTCATTTTCTATTGCTTCTGTAACAAATTACCAAAAATTTAGCAGCTTAAAGCAACATGTATTTATTAACTCAGTTCTTTAGGTCATTACTAAGGATATCACAAGACTAAAATCACGGTATCAGCTGGACTGAGCTTTTTGTTGTTGTTGTTGTTGTTGTTGTTTTTGAGACAGAGTCTCACTCTGTTGACCAAGCTGGAGTGCAGTGGCATGATCTCGGCTCACTGCAACCTCCACCTCCTGGGTTCAGGCAGTTCTCTGACTCAGCCTCCCAAGTAGCTGGGATTACAGGTGTGCATCATCATGCCTGGCTAATTTTTATATTTTTAGTAGAGACAGGGTTTCACCATCTTGGCCAGCTGGTCTTGAACTCCTGACCTCGTGATCCGCCCACCTCAGCCTCCCAAAGTACTAGGATTACAGGTGTGAGCCACCTCGCCCAGCATGGGCCGAGCTTTTATCTGGAGGCTCTGGAGAAGAATCCTCTCCCAAGCTCATTCAAGTTGTTGAAAGAATTCACTTCCTTATGATGGTGGAACTGAGGTCCCCATTTCTTTGCTGCCAGGGACCACTCTGTTCCTAGAGGCTGCTCACATTCTTTCTCACATAGCCCCTTCTTCAAACCAGCAACATTGCCTCAAGTCCTTTGATAATGTTTGGCTGTGTCCCCACCTAAATCTCATCTCAAATTGTTATCCAAATTATAATCTCCACCTGTCAGGAAAGGACTTGCGGGGAGGTGATTGGAGCATGGGGGCGGTTTCTCCCATGCTGTGCTCGTGATAGTCAAAGAGTTCTCACGAGATTTGATGATTTTATAGGTGGCGGTTTCACCTCTCCATCCCTCTCTCACCTGTGGCCATTTAAGACTGCCTGCTTTTTCCTTCCATTTCCTTTAGTTGGGCGTCAGCAGCCTTGGGCTGAATATTGGTAAGTTTCTCCAGTATTAATGGCGTTTTGCTAGAGAGTATGTCACAGATTTCTGGTGCAGGAGAGAAGGTCAATGGTAAGATGCCACATGGTGATGCAAGAGCTCATTATGGGGACGTTATATTCATGTAGATTCCACTGGCTTGCTTGTGAAGAATGGGAGGGTAATTCCTACATTGCAGTAGGGGATGAAGCCAGATAAATACAGTCATGCATTGCTTAAAGACAGGGATGCCATCTGAAAAATGCATCTTTAGGTGATTTTGTCATTGTGTGAACATGATAGAGTGCACTTACACAAACCTAGGTAGTATAGCCTACTACATACCTAGGCATGCAGTATAGCCTATTGCTCCTAGGCTCCAAACCTGTACAGCACGTTACTGCACTGAATGTTGTAGGCAGTTGTAACACAATGGTAAGTCTTTGTGTATGTAAACATATCTCTACATGGAAAAGGTACAGTAAAAATAAGGTATAGGGCTGGGCACAGTGGCTCACGCCTGTAATCCAGCACTTTGGGAAGCCGAGGCGGGCAGATCACGAGTCAGGAGATTGAGGCCATCCTCACTAAAACAGTGAAACCCCGTCTCTACTAAAAATACAAAAAAAAAAAAAAAAATCCGGGCTTGGTGGCGGGTGCCTGTAGTCCCAGCTACTTGGGAGGCTGAGGCAGGAGAATCACTTGAACCCGGGGCCCGAGGAGGTTGCAGTGAGCTGAGATCCATGCCATACCGCCAGCCTAGTGACAAACAAGACTCATCTTAAAATAAATAGGTATAAAAAGATAGAATTACACCTGTACAGAGCACTTACCATGAATGAAGTTTACAGGACTGGAAGTTGCTCTGGGTGAGTCAGTGAGTGAGTGGTGAGTGGATGTGAAGGTCCAGGACATTGTTGTATACTACTGTAGACCTTATAAATACTGTGTATTTAGTTTACACTAAGTTTATTTTTTAAGTATTTTCTTTATTTTCTTTGTTTTGCTCTTGTTGCTGAAAAGGCTTCTTGAACGATGGCACAATCTCAGCTCACCAACCTCCTCCTCCGGTATTCAAACAATTCTGCCTCACCCTCCTGAGTAGCTGCTGGATTACAGATTGTGTACCACATGCCTGGCTAATTTTGTGTTTAGTGAGACGGGGGTTTCTCCATGTTGGAGTGGGGCTGGTCTCTCCCCGACCTCAGGTGATCTGGCCCCGCCAACCTCAAGTGCTGGGATTACAAGCTGATGTCCCAGTCTGCATTTTTCTTTTTGCAATAATAAATTAATCTTAGCTTACTGTATCTTTCTTACCTTATAAACTTTTCAATTTTTTTCAACTTTCTGACTTTTTATGATAGCACAACTTAAACCCACTGTACAGCTCTACAAAATATTTTATTTCTTTTTTTTCATTTTTTATTATACTTTGGTTCCTGGGGTACATGTGCAGCATTTTTAGTTGTTATGTATATGCTTGTGCCATGTTGCTGTGCTTACGCCATCAACTCGTCAGCACCCATCTAGCGTCAGTACATGTTATAACCCATTTTAATCCCTCCCCTCCCAATGATGGGCTACAGGCCTTATTTGATTCCCCTTCCCGAGTCCAAGTGATCTCATTGTTTCAGTTCCACCTATGGTGAGAGAACATCGTGCTGAACCTGTTCTTGTGATAGTTTGCTAAGAATGATGGTTTCAGCTGCATCCCTGTGTCTACAAAGGACACAAACTCCATCACTTTTATGGCTGCATAGTATTCCATGGTGTATGTGGTATACATTTTTCTTAATCCAGTCTGTACTGATGGACATTTGGGGTTGAAGTCTTTGCTGGTGAATAGTGCGCAATAAACATCACGTGTGCATGTGTCTTTATATAGCAGCGATTTATAATCCTTTGGGTATATCCCAGTAATGGGATGGCTGGGTCATATGGTGTAGTTCTAGATCATGAGGAATCCCGCCATACTGTTTTCCATAATGGTTGAACTAGTTTACAATCCACCATTAGTGTAAAAAGTGTTCCTATTTCTCTACATCCTCTCCAGCACCTGTTGTTCTGACTTTTTAATGATTGCCATTCCTAACTGGTGTGAGATGGTATCTCATTGTGGTTTTGATTTGCATTTCTCTGATGGCCAGTGATGATGAGCATTTTTCATGTGTATATGACGAAACATATGAATGTCTTCTTTTGAGAATGTCTTCTTTTTGAGAAATGTCTGTTCATATCCTTTGCCCACTTTTTGATGGGGTTGTTGTTTTTCTTTGTAAATTTGTTTGGAGTTCTTTGTAGGTTCTGGATATTAGCCCTTTGTCAGATGAGTAGGTGCAAAATTTTCTCCCATTCTCCTTGGGTTGCTGTTCACTCTGATGGTAGTTTCACTTGTGCAGAAGCTCCTTAGTTTAATGAGATCCCATTTGTCAATTTTGAGGCACCCTTGCCGTTGCTTTTGGTGTTTTAGACATGAAGTCTTTGCCCATGCCTATGTCTGAATGGTACTACCTAGGTTTTCCTCTAGGAGGTTTTATGGTATTGGGTCAAGTCTCTAAATCATCTTGGTGTTACCAGTATAGGAGTAAGGAAAAGGATCCAGTTTCAAGCTTTCTACTTATGGCCTTAATTTTCCCAGCACCATTTATTAAATAGGGAATCCTTTCCCCATTTCTTGTTTCTCTCAGGTTTGTCAAAGATTCTTTCTATCCTTATTCCATAAGGTTTTTTCTGTTTAAAAAATTATTTTAGACAGGTGCCAAGATCACACCATTGCACTCCAGCCTGGGCAACAAGAGTGAAATTCCATCTCAAAAAAAAAAAATTACTTTCTAAACTTTTTTGGTAAAAACTAAGACATAAACACACACATTAGCCTAGGCCTCCATAAGGTCAAGCATGTCCATATGCCTCTTCCTACCTCCCTTTTGTGTCCCAGTGGGTGGTCTTCAGCAGCAATAACACGTATCAACCTGCCATCTCCTAAGATAACAATGCCTTCTTCCAGAATACCTTCCGAAGGGGAAGCTGATCATAATCTCAAAAGACACAATCCTGAACCCCATAATCCCAAATGTGGAAATCCTGAAAGATCAAAATCTCAAAAATACAATTCTGGAAAATATAATTTAAAATTGTATCTCAATATATTTGTTTACATTTTTAAAAAGGATTTATTTGAAAAACAACATAGGCCAATTTACACAATAAAATAGGCTGTAATAGTCTACATATCTTGGCAAGCATAAAGTATATTCAGGTATACTAACAACAGTCACATGAGTATAACAGCTATGAGCAAAGGTACCATATAAAGAAATTGGTCAAGAAGCAAAATGTTTGAATGCATATTACTGTAGTTGGTAATTGCGTGCACCCAGCTTTATAACCGCAGTCATCTGAAATACCGTGACAAACGAAATCTTTTGAGATCAATAAAAAATTTGTTGGGTCACCACTGCATCATCACGGCATCAGTGACCCAAAGGGTCAAGATCTTGAGAAATTGTGTCTTTCACAAATGCAGATGTATGAAAAGAATATCTCTTCATACAGTGAAGAAGTTTTAACATTTGTTTGCACCCTTGCAATGGTTACACACAAAGTCAATGTTGTAGTAATGCACTTTTGTGGAATAATATTTGCAAAAGATGCATAAAACAAATTAGAACTCTCCAAAAATCTTTATACAGTTTATACCTCCTGTATTGGAAATGATGTGAAGATGAAATACATAGCATAGTGGATTATAAAAAATAATGCTAATCTAAAATAGTAAAAAATTAACAGAAAAGAAAAAACTAAGAAGAAAATTTAACATGAAAAAGATTACGGGCAATTGCGTGGAGATATTTCAAAAGAGCTAGCCGACTTTCATAATTAACTATATTTTGATATCTTGCACCACAATGAAGAGGTGTGTGTGTGTTTTTTTTTTTTTTTCTTTTAGGGCGTGACTCTCCTGAGATAATATGTTCACATTCATTTTCTATGTGGTGCTTCTCTGTTGGAGTCTTCTGATTCAATATATACACTAACGTGAGTATTCCCTGTTAAATGTTCTCATATTCTGTGCCATGCTTCTAAATTGTTTTGGGAAAGTGGAAATCCATTCCACAGGCACTCATATGCAGACCACAAATTTGGTGGAAACAGTATTGGTAAGTGAATGGAATCACTGTTGCTTAAGTGTCTTCTTATGCTACCATACACATGATTCTTTTGAACCAATCAGTAACTTTATTGATTTCTTCAAGCAAATGTGGCTTTAATTCATTGAAAGCTCCTGGAATGTCATCAGATAGAGGGGATGTCAATGCAGGCAAATGATGTGTTTTTAAGATGAAGTTTTCATTGTTGCTGTATTGCATGGCCAATCCATACTCATCTGCATTTTCCGCCAAATGCATTGGGCTAAATGGAAAACACAAACTTTATTGGTAACACTTTGAACTTTTAGAAGCCTTGATTACACCTAATTACAAATCTGTAATTACGTCTGGGGATTCAATTAAAATCCATTTTTTCCTGCATAAAGCCAATAACATGGTAGCATTCCTACCTAACATGATGCAACTATCCGGTGGTTGTGAATTTTTGAGATTTTAGACACTAGGGGTTTTAGACTTTAGGGATGTTAATCTTTTGGGATTTCAATATTTGGGATTACAATATTGGAGATTGTGTCTTTCAGGGTAGAAACTCCTTTGGAAGAACCTGCCTGAGGCTCTTCTTGAGGAAGAGTCACTGTTTGAAGAAATATATCCGCCGTGTTTTGCTTGGCTTGTTTCTCTTTCCCATTATAAATTTGCGTTCAGCAGATAATGCACCATAAACATTCCTCTGTATTCGTGAAAACCTTGCATTGTTGGGGTCTCTGTTTTCAAATCTTTTAAAGCACTCGTTAGGGTCTGCAAAAGCTTCTGCTAAATCCTTCACTGTGAATTTTCTTGGGGGTTCTTTTTTTTCTCTCTCTCACTTGGAGTTTCCTTTTCTCCTGCCTCTTCAACTATGTTCTTGTTACACTTCCAGTAGCTCCTTATTATTCAATTCCTCAGGACCTTTAGGACCTCCTCAGTATCAACTTCCTCCATACCCAGGTTAAACTTGTTTGCCATCTCAACCCCAGCCTTGTTGGTTTTTGCAACCTCCTCATCCTTGGCAAATCCTTTGAAGCTGGGGATGAACTTCTTGAGTATTATCTTTCAGGTGCCATTTGTACGCTCCTTGACAGGATCACCCCAAGCCCAACAAAACAAATTTTTTTTCTTTGATCTAGACTTTATTATTTATTTGCTTTCCTTTCTTTAATTTTTATTTTAAGTTCCGGGGTACATGTGCAGGATGTGCAGGTTTGGTTATATAGCTAAATATGTGCCATGGTAGTTTGCTGCACCTATCAACCCACCACCTAGGTATTAAGCAAACATACATCAGCCATTTTTCTAATGCTCTGCTTCTCCACACTGTACCTGCTGACAGGCCCCAGTGTGTGTTTTCTCCTCCCTGTGTCCATGTGATCTCATTGTTCGGTTCCCACTTATGAGTGAGAACATGTGCCAAACAAAATTTTCGATGCAGTCATAGATGTTGTAATCCTTCCAGAATTGCATCAGAGTCTTCCAGTGTCTTTAGTTGCAGCAGTAGCCTGGGAAAAGGTCGTCTCCACGTAGGAGACCTTAAAAGCTGCTACTCCTTGATCCATTGGTTGGATCAAAGGGGTGATGTTTGGAAGGACAAACAACACCTTGATATTGGAAAGAAAGAGGATGTGTGGCAGCATTATCAACAATAAGCAAAATCTTGAAGACTGTTATTCTCCAAATAGTAATTCTCCAATTCACTGATACAGCAATTTAGAAGTGTATCTTGGAAAAGGAGCTGAGTCATCCATGACTTCTTAGTGCTCCTAGGACACTGGCCGTGTGTGCTTATTGATACGCTTGAAGGCCCTTGGGTTCTCACAGTGCCAGACCACAAAGGGTTACAATTTGTAGCCTGTACCATTCTTCCCAAGCAAGACTATTATCGTGTCCTTAGAAGCCTTGAAACCAAATATTGACTTGGCCTCCTCGTGTATAAAAGTCATTTCAGGCATCCCTCCCCAGAACAGGGAGGTTTCATTCATATTGAAGATTTGCTCTGGCAAGTAATTTTCTTCCACAATCAGCTTGCTAGAATTTTCAAAATTTCATCTGCCTTCACGTCAGCATGCACAGACTCACCACTTACTTTCACATATGTCATGAATAATGATTCTTTAAACCACCCAGGGCTGGCAGTAAATGCAGCATGGTAGTTGCATACAGCCTTTTCCTTCAACTCCTCAAAAAACTTTTCGCTTTGGCCATGATCGTCATCGTGCTAAGAGGGATACACTTTGGTGTCTGGTCCTCAATCCAGGTCATTAGAAGTTTCTCCCTACCTGATATGGGCCCCTCCCGAATTTTTGTCAGCCTTGTTGTCAACAGTGAAGCAGATCCTTTAACAGTTTCTGTCCCTTTGTTCTTGTTCTTCAAGATTGTAGCTATAGTGGAATGGGACTTTCCTACCTGGCAAACGATAACCATCACTGATTTTCCACCTTTGTAGTCCGTCATCACTTTTAATTTTGTTTCCAGGTCAGTCACTTGATGTGTCCTCCTACTGACAGCATTAGCCATAAATTTTGCATGCCTAGGGCCCCATGGTGAACAAAACAACACCAGATTAAATCAAGCACAACAGGAAATAATGGAATCAAGAGATTGTAAAGAGAGGTATAAGGGTGCTGCCCATGTAACACGGCATACTGTTTTACAGTAAAAAAGCAAACTTTTTAGAAATAGGAGTGTACTCAAATCACAATAAAATGTATAGGATGGTAAAGACGTAAACCAGTAATATAGTCATTTATTATGATCAGCTGTTATGTATTGTACATAATGAAATGTGTGATTTGTTATATGATTAGTGATACAGTAGGTTTGTTCACACCAGCATCACCAAAAACGTGAGTACTGCTGTGATATGTACTGTGATATCATGATGGCTACAGTGGGCAAGAGGAATTTTTCAGCTCCATTATAATCTTGTGGGATCACCATCCTATATGTGGTCCATCACTGACCAAAATAGCATGCGTTATGCAACACGAGAAGGTGGTGGTGGTGTTTGTTTGTTTTTGTGTTTGTTACTGGAGGTCTGTTTTGAATCCTAGTTGAGCTGTAAAGCCCTGAGAAATTCTGAGGACTTGACAAATAGGAATAATAACATGTGTCCCACAAAAGAGTTATCTGAGGGTTAAATAAAACTATTAAGGTTCGGACACAATTCCTGGACTACAGAAGATGTCAGTAACTTATATAGGACAGAAGAATTATGCTTCTTTTAAACAGTTTTTTTTTTAAATTTTTACAACTTTTCACATACTTTTAGCTTCTAATATCCTATTGATGAATAATTGATTTTTAAAAAAAAATGAGATATTTTCTTGAAAGAAAAGAGGGAAAAAATTAAAAATCAAATAATATGGTTTTCTCTTTGTTATACCAGAATTTTACAGTTGGCCTCAAATGGTCAGTCTATTTCTTTCCCGTGTGTCTTCTTACAAACCTATCTGATGAAGTCCTTTTTGAAAGTGTGATACTGGCACAGGAATAGAGAGATCGATCAATGGAACAAAACAGCCCAGAAATAGATTCCAATATGTATAAGAATTTAATGTATGATAAAGGAGACATTATATACCAATGTGAAAAGGAAGGATTATTTAACAAATGGTGCTGGGACCTCCTGATAGCAATTTAGAGGGAAAAATCTATTTTAAGCCCTTATTTCATATAATGCAGAGAAATCAATTTTAGATGGGTTAAAGAATTAAATATAAAAATATCAAATCTTAGAAAAACTAGAGGGAAAAAAGGTGAATAAGAATTCAGTCTCCATAGGAGTAAGAACTTTCCAAGCTTAGAGCTATAGAATAAAACACAAAGGAGATCAACAGATTCAAGTGCTTAGAATTTAAGTTTTTACATCCTAACACAGAGACATAGAAAAGCTGAAGTCGGACTTGAAATAGTTCTGGCAAATCTAAACAATGTGATAACTCTTTCTTATAAATGGCTTACATCCATCAGTATAAAAGAACACTAAGTTCTAGATCAATAAACGGGCAAAAACATTCGCAGAAATTCACATATAAGGAAAAGATACCTGATAAACAAGCATGCGGTAGAAGATCTAAGCTCATCAGTAATTAAAGGAGTAATACATTTTAAGAATAAAGAATTACTTTTTTAAAACCATAGATTTGGCAAAATTAGTTTTAAGAACGTTTAACGTTAGAAAAGATGGAGAAAATATCACACATATCTATTGCATGTGGTAGTATGAATTTGTGTAATACTTTACAAAACATTTTAATTTGTACTAAGACACTTGGAAATATTTCAGCTAGTTTGGGGCTATATTTCTAATTTTCAGAATATAAGCAATTTTTTTTTTCTTTTTTGAGACGGAGTCTCGCTCTAGTTGCCCAGACTGGAGTGCAATGGCACGATCTTGGATCACTGCAACCTCTGCCTCCCGGGTTCAAATGATTCTCCTGCCTCAGCCTCCCAAGTAGCTGGGGTTATAGGCTGCTGCCACCCTACCAGGCTAATTTTTTTGTATTTTTAGTAGAGACAAAGTTTCACCATGTTGGGCAGACCGGTCTCGAACTCCTGACCTCAGGTGATCCTCCCGCCTCAGTGTCCCAAAGTGCTGGGACTACAGGTGTCAGCCACCATGCCCAGCCGCAAAAATATTTTTAAATGTTAGGAAAAGGAAGAAACAGAAGAGGAGAGAATGAGCCATTGGCAAAAGATCCACTGTAGCATTATTTAAACGAATAAATAATTATAAATAACACTAATAGGAATAAAGAAATTGAGTCAATTATGATGCATTCACCCAGGCTTTGTATTGTATTACTATATGTATCATTCAGGGTTCTAGAAGGAAACAGATGATAAAGTCAAACTGGAATAATTTGATACAAGTTCAGGAAATAATCCATCTACAAAGAGTTTACAGAGAATAGGAAACCTTCTGAGTCTACAGAGAATAGGAAACCTTCTGAGATAGTGCTGTACACTGGAGCTAGTAGCAGGAGAGCTATCACTAGCTGTAAGCCTAATGAGGTGAGGGAAAAAAGCAATTGCCAGAACTTGGAAAAGAGTGGTATGGAGAGACCTAGTCGACCTTGACAGGGGCTGTAACTTCTTTAAACCAAGAGACACACCATCTCAAAGCCACCCCACATGGAGGGATCCAGCAGAATAAATATTCTAATACCATTTCTCCTCTTCTCTCCAATAACCAGCTCACGTCCCCCCCATGCCAAGGCTGGAGGGCAGGTGCACATTTGAGGTCATCTGTACACATCAGCCTCCCAAGGCACAGAACAGGAAAAACAGCACACACAGATCGGGAGGGAGGGAAGGAAGACATCCAGTACAGTGGAGAAAAGCAGTGTATGAATTTGCTCTTACGATGTAATCTAAAATATTAAATTTGTTTGAGAAAAAGAAGAAATCAAAAAAATACAATAGCATGCTAACATTTGCATTAAGGTCATACAATTATTAGTAAATTTTTCCTTTTCTTCTTATTTTCCAAATTTTGGGGTTATTAAAAAGGCAAGAGAAGCCGGGCCCAGTGGCTCATGCCTATAACCCCAGCACTTTGGGAGGCTAAGGTGGGCGGATCACCTGAGGTCAGGAATTTGTGACTAGCCTGACCAACATGTGCTGCCAAGACCAGCTTGGTCAGGGACACTCTAGCCCAGCAGTACTAGAGGAATTAAAGGCACACACAGAGAAATATAGAGGTGTGGAGCGGGAAATCAGGGATCTCACAGCCTTCAGAGCTGAGAGCCTCGAACAGAGATTTACCCACATATTTATTGACAGCAAGCCAGTGATAAGCATTGTTTCTGTAGATTACAGATTAACTAAAAGTATTCCTTACAGGAAAGAAGGGGATGGGTAAAAATAAAAGGATGGGTTTGACTAGTTATCTGCAGCAGGAGCATGTCCTTAAGGCACAGATCGCTCATGCTATTGTTTGTGGTTTAAGAACGCCTTTAAGCGGTTTTCCACCCTGGGTGGGCCAGGTGTTCCTTGCCCTCATTCTGGTAAACCCACAGCCTTCCAGCGTGGGCATCATGGCCATCACGAACATGTCACAGTGCTGCAGAGATTTTTTTTATGGCCAGTTTTGGGGCCAGTTGATGGCCAGATTTTGGGTGGGCTCTTTCCAACAATGGGGAAACCACGTCTCTAATAAAAATACAAAAATTAGCTGGGTGTGGTGACACATGCCTGTAATCCCAGCTACTTGAGAGGATGAGGCAGTAGAATCGCTTGAACCCAGGAGGCGGAGGTTGCAGTGAGCCGAGATCGTGCCCTTGCACTCCAGCCTGGGCAACAAGAGCAAAACTCCCATCTCAAAAAAAAAAAAAAAAAAAAGCAAGGCTGTTTTCTTTAAACTTTGCATTTTCAGCACAGGTGTTTAGCATATCACAAGCATTTAATAAAATTTAAAGAATCAGTCCTCTGAACCTCCGCAACTACTGTTCTCTGTCATATTGTTGGAAAGCTGTTGTCCCCAGTTGGAGACACAAACCCTGTCCCCTACCATATCATAGCATAGTAGTGTTAACTCACTTTCACTTAATATTTAATTGTTAGCCATCACTAGCACCTTTTGCATTAAGGTATCTGGGGTCAGAGCTGAAGTAAATGAAAGAAACCATTCACTTCAGACATCTCACTCCCTGCCTCTGTGCTGGCCACGATATTTAAGCTGATGATTACAGCCACCTTCTTCCACCACCTTTTTTTTGTTGTTGTTGTTTCTCTTACATTTTTCTAGTACCTCAGGAAGAGGGGGATGCTGGCCAAACTTTTGTTTAGTGTTATCTGAGTCTCCAGAGATCTTACTTTATTAGATTGCCACAGTTTTCAATTAACCAAGATTGTTGCACAAAAAAGTAATAGGAGGCACCTTAGCAAATACACTGGATTCTACGCATGACCTTATTGTGTAGCAGAAATCCAATTTCCAATGATAATTGAGATCGATCTTGTTGGCCAGCCTAGGGACCAGTCCTCTTTCTCTTGCCTTGTCAACATAATGAGTCCAAAAAGTCCAGAGGGCAAGCTCAGTGCACAAATCATCAGAACCGTGACTGTCTTTGGTGGTGGCACTGCTTCTGTGGTAGGAAACCTCCAAAACTACCAATCCTAAGGCTATCAGACAAGAAGCAAATGTTCCTTGAATGGGTTATTGGTCATAATAACGTGAGCATCCACTCTCACCTCCATCTGAACTGATACATTCTGGCTATGTGTTTTAGCTACTGGTTTAAGTATTTATCACATCCTGTAGGACAGTATCCCAACCACCCAGGATGCTCCAAGATGGTTCCATAGATAAGCCTTTAATAACTATATTAGAGCCGTTCTTGCATTGTTATAAAGAAATACCTGAGACTGGATAATTTATAAGAAAAGAAGTTTAATTGGCTCATGGTTCTGCAGGCTGTATAGGAAACAGATCCAGCATCTGCTTCTGAGGAGGCCTCAGGGGGCTTTTGCTCTTAGTAGAAGGCAGAGTGGGAGCAGATACATCACATGGCAAAAGTAGAAGCAAGAGAGAGACAGTAGGGGTTGAGGTGCTACTCACTTCTTTTTTTTTTTTAATACGTTAAGTTCTGGGAAACATGTGCAGAACATGCAGGTTTGTTACATAGGTATACATGTGCCATGGTGGTTTGCTGCACCCATAAATCTGTCATCTACATTAGGTATTTCTCCTAATGCTATCCCTTCCTTAGCCCCCCACCCTCTGGCAGGCCCCAGTGTGTGATGTTCCCCTCCCTGTGTCCATGTGTTCTCACTGTTCAACTCTCACTGATGAGTGAGAACATGCAGTGTTTGGTTTTCTGTTCTTGTGTTAGTTTGCTGAAAATGGTGGTTTCCAGCTTCATCCATGTCCCTGCAAAGGACATGAACTCATCCTTTCTATGGCTGAATAGTATTCCATGGTGTACATGTGCCACATTTTCTTTATCCAGTCTATCACTGATGGGCATTTGTGTTGGTTCCAAATCTTGGCTATTGTGAATAGTGCAACAATAAACATACGTGTGCATGCGTCTTTATAGTAGAATGATTTATAATCCTTTGGGTATATACCCAGTAATGGGATTTCTGGGTCAAATGGTATTTCTAGTTCTAGATCCTTGAGGAATTGCCACACTGTCTTCCACAATGGCTGAACTAATTTACACTCCCTGCAACAGTGTAAAACCATTACTATTTCTCCACATCCTCTCCAGCATCTGTTGTTTCCTGACTTTTTAATGATCGCCATTCTAACTAGCATGAGACAGTATCTCGTTGTGCTACACACTTTTAAATGACCAGATCTCATGAGGACTCACTATTGTGAAGACATCCTCAAGCCATAAGGGATCTGCCCCCATGGTCCAAACACCTCCTACTTAACCACACCTCCAGCATTGGGGGTTATTCAACATGAGATTTGAGCAGGGACAGATATCCAAACTATATTAATAAACATGTCATCATTTCATCAAGCCAGTTGCTACTGACAAGTGGAGAACCTAGTTAGGTCAATGAAGATCATGGATATGTGTCCATGGCTACACTTTCTTGGTTATAAAATGACGTCCACGGTCAGAGGAGATGATGTGTCCAGATACCACAATATAGATAAAGCATTCTGTAATTTCGTACCAAGAATGTTGGTACTAACAGAAGTTTTGGGGAGGGAATGAAATTCATACTTGGAATTTGTGCCTAAATTACTGTTAGAACAAACGGTTACCCTATTCAGGAAGGGAGGAGTGCAGTGATATCAACATTTTAACAGATAGCTGCCTGGTTTCCTCTGAATGGTGCCATATCCAGAGCTCAGAGTTGGCTTCTGATCCTAACAAGTTAGGCCCTCAGCCCTAGCACAGCCAGACCGGTACTGATGAGGGGAAGACCATGATGCTGAAACCATGAGTGGGTTCCATCCCTGCTGCCATGCCCCTTTCTATATGATGCTATTGAGCAAACCCTAAGGTATCTAGGAAAAGATATTGACTAATATACACAAAACATTCTTTCTGGTCCACCTGAGAATTGTAGAGCTTCCTCTACAATGAATGTGTCAGGTAGGAATTTGTGTAGACTATAACGGTCCTCACTCTCTTTATCTACCCTGGGAGGTCCAGGTCCATACCTCCCTTAGAGACCTGTTTGTCCCCAATCTTTAGATCTTGGATTTGTTTTTCCCCAAGCAGCTAGCCAACCCATTAGTCACTGCTCATGGGTCAGTGTAAGGATTTCAGCATGAGGAGCTTGCTAAAATCTGATGTTCACATCATCTGCTGCGCAGACTATCTTCTTTCCCCATGGATTGGATAACCAGATGCAGAACCTGAGGTTCTGCTCATTTAAATATTTTTCTTCATTGATCCCTTTCAAAAAATATCCGGAGTGCGGCTGAAATGCAGCAGTCATCCATTTCCAGCTTATGCTGTCATACTTTGCAGATCTGTCGTTAAACCAGACCCATGCTTTTTCTTCCTTCATTAACCAGCCATAGAGAATTCCCCATAAAGCCGAAGGTGTGAATTGCGGGAGAGGAAGTAAAGCAGCAGATGAAATTCTAGGGAAGTCTGTCCCATCCATAAGTGCAATTTACTTCTATCTTCCAGAATAACTCAGGCCCAGTCTCATATATTCCATTTATACTTTATAATAAAATGCTCCAGTGTGAGCCAATTTTATGCTTCAGTGTATCAAATAACACCAAGGTCACCATGAACAGCTTAGGTCTCATAGTCACTTGTTATCTCCTGCCTAGATATTCAATCTCTACCAGGGGTCAGCAGATGCTTTTCAAATAGAAAATAGTAGTCCCAGAACAAGGACTCATTACAAACCCTAGGTGTCAAGCACCTTTTGGGTGTTGCTAGAGCCTCCGTATGGCATCACTCTTTGCTATAGATGTTTCCAATACCAATGAGTCTACAGCATTTAAAAGCTCTGTAACATTTTGCACCACAGACTGGACTTGTTAGAGCCTTACTTTGCTCTGAGCCTCATTAAAAACTGCCATCATTATGAGTTTCTCAATAAATGGGTCAGAGGAGCATGCTGAAATCTGACGTGTGTCTGTCTGCAAAACACAAAAAGGCTCACCAAGTGTGGTGGATGAGGTAAGGCACAGCAACATGCTTATGACTTCAATGGCATAATGCTTATAAGCATAGGGTCGTTGGACCTGAGAAACTTCATCAGGATAACTGGCATCTGAAATTTCACACCATTTGTCTTTTATCTTCTGACACAGGTGTGTCTTATTAAGGTATCTGGTGTGTTTCGTATTTCTTGCTGACCATAACAATTAGTATATTATCATCAGGGTAACAGACCATGATGACATTTGATAGGTTATAATGATGGCCCCTCCAGACCACAATGACAAAGACCAAGAGAGCTGACATAGGCCTAAGTCTCGAGGGAGAGGGAAGAAAGTGGTTACTGGAACCTGAAAGGAGAAAGTCACGTGAAGGTTTCCTCAACAGGATCCCTTGATCTTCAGCTGAGGGATAAAAATCAGTCCCACAAGAGAGTAGTGAGGAAAAAAAAAATAACCCAACATAATTCTCCTCCCTCCTTCTGATTTCCTGCTGGGACTCCGCATTAGCCAAATGCCAGCTGGGAGACAGAGGGAAAAGAAACTGTTGGTGTGTCCATTCCAGTCTCCCAGACACGGAAGCAGGGTTAAAGAGAGTGGATGTGGACAGACAAAGTGAAAGTATCTGAGAGAGTGCGGAAAAGTCATGTTTGCCCTAGTGAGATGAGTAACATTAGTAATAGATATTTGGTGGGGGGCAGGGGAGAATAAACCAAATGAAACGTCCATGTTTTTGTTTGATTCCAGATGTTTTATTACTTTGATAAGCCTATTTTTCAAATTGTGATGTGAACTAGATTGTAAACTCTTTAGGAATAGGCACTATGACTTTTAACTCTGTCCCTAGATTCCAGTATTATAGTTTGGAAACAATAGATACTTATTTTTATAAATAATAAAAAATGTAAAACATGTATTTAAAAAGTTCAAATCACACATTTTTTTCAAGAGCATACAGAAAAATATATATTTACCAAAATTGACAATTTGCTGAACGATAAAGCAAGTGTCAACAAATGTTAATGAACTGAGCCCATACAGAATATGTTCTCTGGCCACAGTGGAAATGAGCTAGATATTAGTAATAACACAACTGGAAAATCCCTATATGATTGGAAATGAAGCAGTCTGCTTCTACATAACCCTTGAGTCAAAGAAGAAATCACAGTGGAAATTAGAAACTACTTTGAACTGAATGATAATGGAAATAATTTCCACACTTAGAGGAACACTTATAGCCTTAAATGCATCTGTTAGGGGAGAAAAAAATCCCAAAAGCCAATGACCTGCATATCTTTCTGAAAAGACTAACTATAGAACATAGATCTATGAAATTACAATTTTTGAAAAAATTACTCAGAAATTTATGAAATAACACGTAAGCACATGATACAGATTTAGGGGAATAAAAGCCAAAGGTTGATCTATTGAAAAGCATAATCAAATTGAAAAAACAAATTCCTGTAGATGTCAATCAAGAGAAAAGAAGAGAAAGCTCAAATGACCAACATCAGGAATGGAAAAAGAGACTTAAGAGACTTAGATGAACAATCAATAGGACACTTCTTAAAATATAATAATCAAAAGAGAGTAAGAATGGATGAGCGGGGTGCTGAGGATGGTCACTCCAATGCTAAAATCATAATCCCTTACCAAGGTTTCAGATTTGAGGCAGTTTTCAGATCTAGAACCCATTAATAAATGGAGTTAACCAGGGCCCCCAAGGAAATGACCCTTGACATGAAATGATCCACATCAAGCACACATTGTAGAAACTCCTCTAGTCCTGCCCCAAAGGGACCTATATCATTTACTGTAGCTAGAGTGCACTGGAGGAAAGGAAACGTCTGGGTAGGCATTCAAGGACTGTTGCACACGCAGTCTGAATTGCCATTGATACCTGCAGAGCTGAACTGCTGTCATGGCTCCCCTCCTCGAATGAAGGTTAGTGGGTGTCAGATAATAAGAAGAGTCCTAGAAAAATGCAACTTTTTATTCCACTGGGCCAACAGACCCACCCAGTAGTCATTTCCTCTGAATGTATAATTTGGATTGACAGTTGGAGTAACCCCATATTGAGTCCCTGACCTCTATGGTAAGATATAGTACAGTGGAGAGGGAGAAGTGCAAACCTCAGAAACTACCTCTGCCAGCTAAAAACATCAATGAAAGCCAGTACCATATCCTAGGCGGGGTGGCAGAGATTAGTGATGCTCTTAGAGAGCCAGAGGATGCCCCTAGCATAACTGTATTTGATTTGCCGCTCTGGTAAAAACCAGATGCATCCTGGGGAATGGCTATATAGACTCTCACAACTTCAGCCAAATATTATTTACCCTAAATTACAGTTGCAGAACATGGTACCTTTGCTAGAGTAGATTTATGCAGCTTCAGACACATGTTATGTGTTCATTGACTCTGCAAATGTGTTCTTTGATCAGAAACAGTTCAGATTCGCATGGAGCAGCAATAATATTTACTTACAGTTTTGCTTTAGGGCTATATTAACTCTTCCACCCTCTGTCATCATATAGTCTGAAAAGATCTGCACTATATAGAAATCCCACAGAATACCACACTAAACCATTGCATCAAAGACATAATGCTGCTCAGGCAGGGTGAGAGGGAGGTGGTCAGCAGAGGGTGGAAGGAAAAGCCTACAAAGACACAGGAATCTGCCACTTCAGTACATTTATTGTGGTCCAGTGGTCAGGGACATGCTGTGATGTCCTGTCCAAAATAAAGGACAAATTTCTACATCTTGCCTGTCCTATTACAAAGAAGGAAGCACAATTTCTGCTCGGCTTCTTCAAGTTCCGCAGGTAACACATTGTGCCCCTAGAAACATTGCTCCGGCCCTGATACTAGCTGACATGGAAGGATAGCCACTTTGAGTGGAACCCATGAGATCCAACAGACCTCAGGATATTGGTCCTATCAGGAGTAGAAAGAAGTAAAGTATGGAGTTTGTGGTTAGCAAGCTCCAGGAGAAAAATCACAAGGCTCTAGAGTTCTGGAACAAGGTTACACTATCTTCAGTGGACCATTACTGAAAAACAGCTCCTCTTGTATTATTGCGCCCTTGTAGAGACAGACACTTGGCCGTGGGACATCAAGTGACCATCCATCCAAAATCAGGACTGCCATACCAAGTCATAAAATTATGTGGGTCTCTTCGCAATCCATCATAAGAGGAACATGGTATATCTTGAACCAGTCTCGAGAAGGATCAGAAGCAGGCTGCAGAAACAGGTAGCCCAGACCCTTGTGTCATCTACTCTGGCTGAACTAGGACCCTTCCTCCCTTAGTCACACATGTGGTCATAGGAAGGACTCTTGTATGGCCAGCTGAAGAAATAAGAAAAAGCATGAGTCTGCTTTCTAAATGGGCCAACTTCGTGTGTACAAGCCATAAACAGACAAAAGCTTCATTGCAGACTTACTCAGGGGCTGGCCTTGAAAAGCAATGGCAAAGGAATACCTATGAAATGGGTGGGGCTTTAGGTGATATGCCTGTCATTGACTTGTGTGGAAGGAGAACTGGTCTGAGTACAGTGGGCAGAGGTTGGTCAGGGGCCTGGAAGGGAAATAATTGAAAGGAAAATAAAAAACAAAAGGGTCTGAGTCAGAAGAATGTGGTTAGACACCCGAGAGTAGGTACACAGTATGCCTGCTAGAAAGCATCTACCATGGAAGAGGTACTAACCAGCCAGGAAGACAAAATGACTCAGCCAGTTGATGTCAGCCAATTTTTTTTTTTTTTTTTTTTTTTTTTTGACAGAGTCTCACAGACTGGAGTACAGTGGCACAATCTGGGCTCACTGCAACCTCCGCCTCCCGGGTTCAAGCTATTCTCCTGCTTCAGCCTCCCGAGTAGCTGGGACTACAGATGTGTGCAACCATGGCCAGCTAATTTTTGTAGTTTTAGTAGAGATGTAGTTTTAGTAGGATGGTCTCGATCTCTTGACCTCATGATTCACCTGCCTCGGCCTTCCAAAGTGTTAGGATTAGAGGCACGAGCCAATCTTTATCAGTGCCTATCCCCCAGGCTGGCATAAAGGACATCTGAATGAGTGATCATAGTGGCAAAGTCAGAGGCAATAAATGGGTTCAACCATGTGGACTCTCCTTTGCCAAAGCTGACCTAGCTACTCTTGCCTCTGAACATCAAACCTACCAGAAAAAGACCAAGGCTGAACTCCTGGTATGGCACCATTTTTTTCTTAAGAACAGCAGGTCATTTGGTGGCAAGTTCACTAAATTGTGCCTGATTCATCCTGGAGGTGCCAATGGTTTATTCCCACAGAAATAGACACATATATTCCAGGTAAAGACTTGCCTTTCCAGCATACAGGGCCCCAGCCAACACCATTATCTGGGAGATTATGAAATGCCTGACCCACATCATTGAATCCTACACAATATCGTATCTATTGTGCAAGGATGTGGAAATTGCTCCTTGTTATGGGATTCACTGGTCTTATCACAAGCTGTATCACCAAGAAGCTGCCAGCTAAGTAGAGCTGATGCTCTGTCTCTTTAATGGTATGATGAAGTCTCAACTGAAGTGCAATTTTGGATCATCTGTAGCATCATTTTGGAGGCAATATCCTATAAGGATGAGGCGTCATCATACAGGACATACAAATTGAATCAGAGATCTCTATATAGTGCTGTGTCCCCAGTAGGAAAAATACATAGGACCTAAGAACCAAGGGATGTAAGCAGGAGCAGTCCCATTTATCATCACTTGCAATAATCCAATAGAGGATTTATTTTTTCTGTTCATCCATGAAACTGTGGAGTCTTCAGGATTAGTGGTCCTGGTTCCCAAAGTGTGCACTGTCTTCCAAAGGGAGATAGTGGAACTATTGAACTATAACCTATGGTTGTCTCCTGAGTACTCTGAAATCCTTATGTCCAGGAACTAGCAAGTGAGAGAAATCATCATCATATCAGGGTCAATTAACATTGATCAGCAAGAGGACATAGGGTTACTGTTAACAAATGGGGCCAGGAAAAACCATGTATGGAACTCAGGTGACCCACTTTGTTGCCTTTTGTGGCTCAATTGTGTTATACCCAATTGCGACTCCAAGAGAGAAGTGTGTCACCCCAGCCTGAAAGGATGTGGTCTCAGACACTTTAGTGATGAAGGCTTGGGTCATACTACTAGTAAAAGCAGCAGCTGAAGGTGAGGGGAATTTAGAGAGTAGAGGAGAGGAGACAATGGACACCAGTAGCAGTCCTGAGAACTGTCACAGTGATGCAGTTGTAGTTCGTTCCACAAAGCTGTCATTCCATCAAATCACTGGAGGAACTGCTCCTGGAACATATATGGAGGATCTATGCCTGACAAGGAGTGGACTGTGGCAGACACCAAGATGTGCTACTTTCCCCACCTTAAAAAAAAAGACACACTGCATAGTTACATTAGGAGAATGATTGCCTGGAAGTCTCAATCTTTTCGCTTTTTAGGGATCACCTCAAATTTTAAGCTGAGGTCACACCTATTTCAGATAGCCTCAATTCATTGACTAAGCAAAGTGATAGTTAATGTCCTAGAGATTCTTACAAAATGTGAAACTTCTCTAACAGACAGTCTTTGCTCCAGAGTGGTGCCCTCCTCCTCTGTCCAATCCTGCTGCTTCTTTTTTCAAAGCTGTTACTCCAAAATAAACCTTCTCACGCGAACTCTGTTCTTTCTCTTTTAAATGCATGCTGCAAAATAGTATGGTATTGTTTTCAAAAAATTACGAATGATAGAAAAATAAATATGTCCTTAAAATTTACTAATTTTGGAATAGTGAAGTTACAAATGAGTTTTGTTATTCTTATAATTATTCTGCATTCTCCAAGTTCTATGCATTGAACAAATTTAAGTTTGGAGTAAATATATTATGCCTTAACTAAAATAATATCTAAATAATATAGAGAAATGATTGAAAGTAACTGTCCTCTGCCATACCTTTTGCTAGCATACACATATGCATATTATTTATTCAACAAATACTTGTTTAATGTCTACTATATGTCAGGCATTCAGCTGGGTGATGGGGATATGGTGCTGAATAGAGTCCCTGCCCTTGCGGACTTTGCTTTATAGTAGAAACTGCCTCAAATGTCTTTAATATTTTTGTCTGGTTATTAAACCACATAACCACGCAGTCTTTCTTAATGTATCAAATTTTATACCTAATTTATGGATCTATCTCTATATTTATCTATATATCATTATTTTTAATTGTTCTATTGGTAGATTTATCATCTAATTTGTCATCCAACCAGGACATTTTTGAGAGGAAAGAGAGTGCTATTAATATATATGCCAAGATAACAGACAAGAATAGATACCATACCAGGCAAATTTCTCATTGGTAACTTTTAAACTCTGAATGAAGTACTAGTATCTTTATTTTTATATTGCATCAAGTATTCCCTGCACTTTCTTTAATTATCTGTTCTCCTCCCTTAACTGTCAATGATTATTTTTATTTTTACTTTTAAATTGCCAACGCAAATGATACTTAATTTTTAAAGTCATATTTATATCTTTGATGTTTTGCCTGAAGGTTAATTTTCAAATATGAAAATCAATAACTGGTTTTATTATTTCTAGAACTTTGTAAATAGTTTTCACTACCAAGATAGTAATTGTTGTGATTACATTTTTAATGGGGTTTTGCTTTTTTATTCTGGAATTTCTAATTGCCTGTCCTTTTAAATTATTGCATTTTTGGAACAAGTTTTCAATTCTTGAATTTGTTTAACTTCTCCTTCCAATTAAGTGTTCTTTAAAGTCTTCCACCCTGCTTTATTAGTTGTCACTTCTTCCTTCCTTAAGTCCTTCTTCTGCTAATGAATCTACTTCTATTTTTCTCATAGTTGTGAGATGAAAAAGAGAGAGTGCCATTGATATATATGTCAAGATAATATGCAAGAATAGATACCATGCCAAGCAAATTTCTCATTGGTTACTTTTAACTCAGAATGAAATGCTAACATCTCTTTTTCTATTGCATCAGATATTGCCTACCCTTTCTCCTCCCCTTAACTGTCAATGATTATTATCTTCATTTTTACTCTTATATTGCAAAAGCAAATGATACTTAATTTTTCTTTGAGTGGGATGTTGAAAAGAATAGATAAGTATATCTGTAATGTTAAATCTCTTGTAAAATTATTTGAAACTATGTTTCTTCTTATTAACTTCAAGAATAAAACCAGGATTACTCTCCTCTGTAATGAAAACATAAACATACTTCCCTCCTCCAAAATACTTTGTCAACTTTCTAGTATTGTTTACAGAATTTGGAGTTTAAGTCTTACACTGTTATTATTTGTTTCTGCTTACCCTTTGTGAATAGTTTTACATTTGAATTCTTTTTTATAATTACATTTTAAAAAGTCACTGAGTCAACTTGATTTTTGATTGGTTTTAATCTCACGGTACCTTTTCTGGAATGGGGTTGTACCCCGCGGTTGCTGCAAATTCTACAGAGCCCCAGTCCTTTCTTTTCAGGATGAAAAGAAAGAAGGCTACTGCCCCCACAGAAGCCCAGTAACTATGACTTCACTCTTGAATATATCTCCTATCGTTCATCGTTTTTCTACATCAGGCAATCAAATTTCTAGTAACACTGAGTTCCTAAGGTTTTTTGATGAAGGTCACAAGCTTTGGAGTCAGATCCTTCTAGATGCAAACCCGGCTCTGATATAACTAGCTGTGTGAACCAACTGAAAAAAATTTCCTCAAACCTCAGTGTCTTTATCTGTAAAATGATGACAATAGTGCCTGCCTCAGAGGGTTATTGTGAAGACAAAATAGATACTATATAGAAAGCACCTCTCACAGTGCTTGGCATATAATAAATCTTTAATAAGTGCTGACTCTTGTTATTGTAAACTGTAGTTGGAAAGCATCTCCTTTGTGAACAGATGTGTTATGTTATTGTACAAGATACCAGCACCTTCTATGCATTGGATCAAGATCCTATCAAGAGGGTCTGCAAGATGCAGATATAATGGAGAGAATGTAAGACCCAGAAGGGCAGATGCCTTGTCTGCCTGATTCACTGATATCTCCTGAGCATCCAGAACAGTATCTGACATATGGCAAATACAAAGCAAATGTCTCTGGAGTAAATAAAAAGACAATGAACTTCTCAATTAGATACAACTCTGCTTGAATCCTGGCTCAGCCATTTTCTAGCTGTGTAACTTCAGGCAAGTCGCATAACTTCTCTGGCATGTTAGATTTCTTAGCTATAAAGTGAGAAATTACAACACTTTCTAGCTCACAGAATTAGTCACATATCATAACACATGTTAAAATTCTTCACAAACTAAAGATTCAAATGTCAATGTGACTGCTGCTGTGGCCACATAAAAAAACTAAAACATCCTTCTAAAAAAGTGATTCTTCTCCCTGCTTTTGGCCTACCTTTCTCTCCTCATGAGCCCTTGGGACCAGAAGCACTGTTTGGGAACACTCCAAGTCCCATTCTGACGTCCTCTGCCCTACCATCTCATCTAAGCCAACCTGTCATCTTCGGCTTCACCTTGTCCTTGCCCCTGGAAACCTGGGCTTGGGGTCTGACATGCTGTGCCTGATGTGTAAATTTTATATGACTGGTTTTTTTTTTTTTTTTTTTTTTTTTTTTTTTTTGAAGTGGAGTCTAGCTCTGTTGCCCAGGCTGGAATGCAGTGGCACAATCTCGGCTCACTGTAACCTCCGCCTCCCGGGTTCAAGCGACTCTCCTGCCTCAGCCTCCTGAGTAGCTGGGATTACAGGCGCCTACCATCATGCCCAGTTATTTTTTGTATTTTTAGTAGAGATGGGGTTTTGCCATGTTGGTCAGGCTGGTCTTGAACTCCTGACCTCAGGTGATCCACCCACCTCAGCCTCCCGAAATGCTGGGATTACAGGTATGAGCCACCGTGCCCAGCCTGACTCTGGTTTTATATGACTCTCTGGTTCTCAGTACCCTTGACTGTCATTTAGGAATTTTTCACTCTGGTTCCTGCCCTGTGGCACCTAGCATCCATTCTTGACCCCCTGAATCTCTACACACCCCACTCTTCCCATACACGCATGGATAGGGTCAATCAAAAGAATGATTTCCATTAAGCTACATTCCTAAAATCCAGACTTACGTGGAGATGAAAATTCCCTATTTGCATCAAAAAGGATTTGGGGCAAAGGGAAAGCAGTGAGGACCCCTATGAATTTTATTTCATTGGACAATTACCAAATACAGCGGACAACAAAATAAGACATAGGCAAGTGCTTGGTGTAGAGTGTGCTGGAGGGAAAACGGTAACTCTTTGTGCATGTTGTAATGGGTTGAATTAGTGACAGGCTCCCAAGGGGGAGTTCAGAGTCATCCCAGAAAGTTCAGCGAAGACATCTGCTAAGATGAAGACATCTGTTCAATAAAGTCACCACAGTGGGAGTGCAAAAGAGAAGAAAGTGTTGGAATGAATTTAAATAAAAAGCAGCTGAGAAAAATTAGTATAGTATTGAGTATCTTATTAAGTGCTACTAGGGCCCCTCATTCTATAGGCTCTGTGTAGATGTTGCACAGCTTTACTTGGCTCAAAGCCACAACTTAAAAGCAAAGGCCCAATAGAGATCAATCTATCCATAAACATCTCTGTGTCTTCAGTGTGTGACCAGTTCCGTGTTAGGTCCTTTGACAATTACATGGTAATCATTTCTGTCTGAGAATTGAAATTATTTGTGAAATATTAGAAATAAAATGCAGGCCGGGCGTGGTGGCTCAAGCCTGTAATCCCAGCACTTTGGGAGGCTGAGATGGGTGGATCATGAGGTCAGGAGATGGAGACCATCCTGGCTAACCCGGTGAAACCCATCTCTACTAAAAATACAAAAAATAGCCGGCTGAGGGTGGCTTGGTGCCTGTAGTCCCAGCCTCAGGAGGCTGAGGCAGGAAGAATGGTGTAAACCCGGGAGCTTACGGTGAGCGAGATCAACCACTGCACTCCAGCCTGGGCGACAGAGCGAGACTCCATCTCAAACAAAAATAATAAATAAAAATAAATAAAATAAAATGCAGCAGTGGTAGCAAAGAACTAGGCCCACAGCAAGCATGTGATGAATATTGCCAGAGTAATTAATAAAAACAATATTTAACAAATATTTCTTGAGCATCTATGATGTGCCAGGCACTGTTCTAGGCGCTGAAGACCCATAAATGAACAAGACATCCACGTACCCATCCTTACGGAGTTTATATTTAAAGAGGCTGAGATAGAGAAGACAGAGTGCCAATGCAGGATGAGAGGATGGAGAGTAGGTATACAGCTAAAGGTGGCCTCTACAACCACTTTGCAGAGGCCTCACTTGAGCGGGAACCTGCATGAAGTGACAGAGCCATGTAACAGTCTGAAGAAGTGTCCCTGGGAGAGGGGACAGAGAATAAGACAGCACAAGCTTGGGAGCATGGCCACAGCATGAAGCAAGCATGGCTACCGCAGAGTTGCTGGAGGGGGATGCTGGGTGCTGAGACTGGACAGGAAGCCAGGGCCTGATTTAAAGAGCCCTTACTAACTCATGGCAAGAAATTTGGGAGTTTGGAAAAAGGAACTCAGGTGAGCATGTTCACATGTAACTGGATTTTAGCCAATAGTTTCTCTGTGATCTCAGTATTTGACTAAAGGCCCAATGTCAAAAACAACAGGATCAAAGTATGCTCACCTTCTAGAAACTGACAGATTTCCTCTCACAGACCTTGCTAAAAGATAGAAAACCTGATCCTTCAGTCTTCACCTTTGTCATCCCAACCAGCCCATGGAAGAGAAAACTAAAAATTTGAGAAAACTGTTGGCCTCATGCAGACCATGTCTGCATTTTTTTCTACCCTCATCATTAAAAGAGATTACTCATACTTAGAGGAAAGTGAGACGATTTCTGAGAGAATTCTACGGAGATGTTGGATGTGAGTCCAGGAAGGGAACTGACATCTTTCTCTCCGATTGGGACACTTAGCTGAGCTGCAGACATTAGAACTCTCATCCCAAAGCTGCCATGAGGATAGAGATGGCAGGAGGGCCCTGGAGGATCCTGGGGTGTATATACACAGAGAGTAACCAATTCTCACCTGAGATTCCTGAAAGTGAATTGGTGACTTGATCCATACTGAAAAAAAAAATGGAAAGAAGGAACTAAGAATGTAAATGGACCCAAAAGATGAGCCATCTACAATGTGGGGACTCTCTCACTAACCCATCCCACTGCTGGCCAATTGTCACACACACTTGTAAACTTCCCCCATCTAGTGACAGGATGGCAGAAGGCTGAGACACCTTATGTAAGAGTGGGACCATGGGGGAGAATATTGCTCCCTCCCTTGAGTGGAAGTAAATAGGACTTGTTTAAAATTTTCTTATGCAATAGGTAACCAGGGTCACTCACCACTCTCACATTTATGAGGCTTATAAAAATATTGTATGACTCAACCTTCAAGATGACAGTGGTACACCAGAGTTGTCAGGTACCCCAGAACTACAACAAAAAATAACAAATCATGTGACTGACACTCTTCAATTTCAAGACATATTGTAAACCTACAGTAATTAAAACAGTGTAGTGTTAGAGAAATAATAGACAAATCAATCACTAAAACCACAGAGAGCCCAGAAATAGACCCATAAAAATATACTCAACTGATCTTAGACAGAAGAGGAAAATACATTCAATGGAGAAAGAATAATCTTCTCAAGAAATGGTGCTGAAACAAGTGGAGATTCACATGTCAAAAAATGAATCTAGATATAGACTTTACTCATTCATCAAAAAAGGATAAAAATGTAAAATGACCTAAATGTAAAATACAAAAGTCATAAAAATGTGAAAGATTATGTAGGAGAAAATCTAGATGGCTTTCGATTTGACAATGACTTTCTAGATATAACATCAAAAGTAAGATCTGTGACAGAAAAAAATCAAGTTGCACTTCATAAAAGTTAAAAACTTCTGCTTATGAAGGACATTGTTAAGAGATTGCAAAGGCAGCCCACAAAGAGAAAATATTTACAAAATGCACATCTGATAAAGAACTTGTAATGAAGGTATACAAAGAATTCTTAAAACTCATCAATAAGAAAAGAAACAGCCAAATTAAACATGGACAAAACATTTGAACATATTCCTCATCAAAGAGATACAAATGGTGAACAGACACATGAAAAGATGCTTCACATCACATGCCATTAAAGAACTGCAAATTGAAATAACAATGAGCTACTACTACACATCACTTAGAGTGGCTGAATTCCAAAGCACAGACAACACCAAATGCTGACAAGGATGTGGAGCACAAGGAACTGTCACTCATTGTTGGTAGGATTGAAAAATGGTACAACCACACTGAAAGCCAGAAGGCAGTTTCTTTTTTTTCTTTTTTTTTTTTTAATTATTTAAGTTCTAGGGTACATGTGCACAATGTGCAGGTTTGTTATATATGTATACATGTGCCATGTTGGTGTGCTGCACCCATTAACTCGTCATTTACATTAGGTATATCTCCTAATGCTGTCCCTCCTCTCTCCCCACTCCTCACAATAGGCCCTGGTGTGTGATGTTCCCCTTCCTGTGTCCAAGTGATCTCATTGTTCAATTCCCACCTATGAGTGGGAACATACGGTGTTTGGTTTTCTGTTCTTGAGATAGTTTGCTGAGAATGATGGTGTCCAGCTGCATCCCTGTCCCTACAAAGGACACAAACTTATCCTCTTTTATGGCTGCATAGTATTCCATGGTGTATATGTGCCACATTTTCTTAATCCAGTCTGTCACCATGGACATTTGGGTTGATTCCAAGTCTTTGCTATTGTGAATAGTGCTGCAATAAATATACGGGTGCGTGTGTCTTTATAGCAGCATGATTTATATTCCTCTGGGTATATACCCAGTAATGGGATGGCTGGGTCAAATGGTATTTCTAGTTCTAGATCCTTGAGGAATTGCCACAGTTTTCCACAATGGTTGAATTAGTTTACAGTCCCACCAGCAGTGTAAAAGTGTTCCTATTTCTCCACATCCTCTGGAGCACTGAGATACCAGTGAGATGGCATCTCATTGTGGTATTGATTTGCATTTCTCTGATGGCGAGTGATGATGAGCATTTTTTCATGTGTCTGTTGGCTGTATAAATGTCTTCTTTTGAGAAGTGTCTGTTCATATCTTTTGCCCAATTTTTGATGGGGTTGTTTTTTTCTTGTAAATTTGTTTGAGTTCTTTGTAGGTTCTGGATATTAGTACTTTGTCAGATGAGTAGATTCCAAAAATGTTCTCCCATTCTGTAGGTTGCCTGTTCACTGTGATGGTAGTTTCTTTTGCTGTACAGAAGCTCTTTAGTTTAATTAGATCCCATTTGTCAATTTTGGCTTTTGTTGCCATTGCTTTTGGTGCTGCCCATGCCTATGTCCTGAATGGTATTATCTAGGTTTTCTTCTAGGGTTTTTATGGCTTTAGGTCTAACATTTAAGTCTCTAATCCATCTTGAATTAATTTTTGTATAAGGAGTAAGGAAAGGATCCAGTTTCAGCTTTCTACATATGGCTAGCCAATTTTCCCAGCACCGTTTATTAAATAGGGAATCCTTTCCCCATTTCTTGTTTTTGTCATGTTTGTCAAAGATCAGATGGCTGTAGATGTGTGGTATTATTTCTGAGGGTTCTGTTCTGTTCCATTGGACTATATCTCTGTTTTGGTACCAGTACCATGCTGTTTTGGTTACTGTAACCTTGTAGTGTAGTTTGAAGTCAGGTAGCATGATGCCTCTAGCTTTGTTCTTTTGGCTTAGGGTTGTCTTGGCAATGCAGGGTCTTTTTTGGTTCCATATGAACATTAAAGCAGTTTTTTTCCAATTCTGTGAAAAAAGTCATCGGTAGCTTAATGGGAATGGCATTGAATCTATAAATTACCTTGGACAGTATGGCCATTTTCACAATATTGATTCTTCCTATCCATGTATGGTATGCTTTTCCATTTGTTTGTGTCCTCTGTTTCACTGAGCAGTGGTTTGTAGTTCTCTTTGAAGAGGTCCTGTACATCCCTTGTAAGTTGGATTCCTAGGTATTTTATTCTCTTTGAAGCAATTGTGAATGGGAGTTCATTCATGATTTGGCTGTCTGTCTGTTATTGGTGTATAAGAATGCTTGTGATTTTTGCACATTGATTTTGTATCCTGAGACTTTGCTGAAGTTGCTTATCAGCTTAAGGAGATTTGGGACTGAGATGATGGGGTTTTCTAAATATACCATCATGTCATCTGCAAGCAGGGACGATCTGACTTCTTCTTTTTCTAATCAAATACCCTTTATTTCTTTCTCTTGCCTGATTGCCCTAGCCAGAACTTCCAACACTATGTTGAACAGGAGAGGTGAGAGAGGGCATCCATGTCTTGTACCAGTTTTCAAAGGGAATGTTTCCAGTTTTTGCCCATTCAGTATGATGTTGGCTGTGCGTTTGTCAAAAATAGCTCTTATTATTCTGAGATATGTTCCATCAATACCGAATTTATTGAGAGTTTTTAGCATGAAGGGCTGTAGAATTTTATCAAAGGACATTTCTGCATCTATTGAGATAATCATGTGGTTTTTGCCTTTGGTTCTGTTTATATGCTGGATTACGTTTATTGATTTGCATATGTTGAACCAGCCTTGCATCCCAGGGATGAAGCCCACTTGATCATGGTGGATAAGCTTTTTGATGTGCTGCTGGATTCAGTTTGCCAGTATTTTATTGAGGATATTTGCATCGATGTTCATCAGGGATATTGGTCTAAAATTCTCTTTTTTTTGTTGTGTCTCTGCCAGGCTTTAGTATCAGGATGATGTTGGCCTCATAAAATGAGTTAGGGAGGATTCCCTCTTTTTCTATTGATTGGAATAGTTTCAGAAGGAATGGTACCAGCTCCTCCTTATACCTCAGGTAGAATTCGACTGTGAATCCGTCTGGTCCTGGACTTTTTTGGTTGGTAGGCTATTAATTATTGCCTCAATTTCAGAGCCTGCTATTGGTCTATTCAGGGATTCAACTTCTTCTTGGGAGAGTGTATGTGTCTAGGAATTTATCCATTTCTTCTAGGTTTTCTAGTTTATTTGCAGAGAGGTGTTTATAGTATTCTCTGATGGTAGTTTGTATTTCTGTGGGGTTGGTGGTGATATCCCCTTTATCATTTTTTATTGCATCTATTTGATTCTTCTCTCTTTTCTGCTTTATTAGTCTTGCTAACCATCTATCAATCTTGTTGATCTTTTCAAAAAACCAGCTCCTGGATTCATTGATATTTTGAAGGGTTTTGTGTGTCTCTATCTCCTTCAGTTCTGCTCTGATCTTAGTTATTTCTTGCCTTCTGCTAGCTTTGGAATGTGTTTGCTCTTGCTTCTCTAGTTCTTTTAATTGTGATGTTAGGGTGTCAATTTTAGATCTTTCCTGCTTTCTCTTGTGGGCATTTAGTGCTATGAATTTCCCTCTACACACTGCTTTAAATGTGTCCCAGAGATTCTGGTATGTTGTATCTTTGTTCTCATTGGTTTCAAAGAATATCTTTATTTCTGCCTTCGTTTCATTATGTACCCAGTAGTCATTCAGGAGCAGGTTGTTCAGTTTCCATGTAGTTGAGCGGTTTTGATTGAGTTTCTTAGTCCTGAATTCTAGTTTGATTGCACTGTGGTCTGAGAGACAGTTTGTTATAATTTCTGTTCTTTTACATTTGCTGAGGAGTGCTTTACTTCCACCTATGTGGTCAATTTTGGAATAAGTGCTATGTGGTGCTGAGAAGAATGTATATTGTGTTGATTAGAGGTGGAGAGTTCTGTAGATGTCTATTAGGTCCACTTGGTGCAGAGTTGAATTCAATTCCTGGATATCCTTGTTAACTTTCTGTCTCGTTGATCTGTCTAATGTTGACAGTGGGGTGTTAAAGTCTTCCATTATTATTGTATGGGAGTCTGAGTGTCTTCGTAAGTCTCTGAGGACTTGCTCTATGAATCTGGGTGCTCCTGTATTGGGTGCATATATATTTAGGATAGTTAGCTCTTCTTGTTAAATTGATCCCTTTACCATTATGTAATGGCCTTCTTTGTCTCTTTTGATCTTTGACAATTTAAAGTCTATTTTATCAGAGACTAGGATTGCAACTCCTGCCTATTTTTGTTTTCCATTTGCTTGGTAGATCTTCCTCCATCTCTTCATTTTGAGGCTGTGTGTGTCTCTGCATGTGAGATAGGTCTCCTGAATACAGCAAACTGATGGGTCTTGACTCTTTCTCCAATTTGCCAGTCTGTCTTTTAATTGGAGCATTTAGTCCATTTACATTTAAGGTTAATATTGTTAGGTGTGAACTTGATCCTGTCATGATATTAGCTGGTTATTTTGCTCGTTAGTTGATGCAGTTTCTTCCTAGCCTCGATGGTCTTTACATTTTGGCATGTTTTTGCAATGGCTGGTACCGGTTGTTCCTTTCCATGTTTAGTGCTTCCTTCACGATCTCTTGTAGGGCAGGCCTGGTGGTGACAAAATCTCTCAGCATTTGCTTGTCTGTAAAGGATTTTATTTCTCCTTCACTTATGAAACTTAGTTTGGCTGGATATGAAATTCTGGGTTTAAAATTCTTTTGTTTAAAAATGTTGAATATTGGCCCCCACTCTCTTCTGGCTTGTAGAGTTTCTGCCGAGAGATCCGCTGTTTGTCTGATGGGCTTCCCTTTGTGGGTAACCCGACCTTTCTCTCTAGCTGCCCTTAACATTTTTTCCTTCATTTCAACTTTGGTGAAGCTGACAATTATGTGTCTTGGAGTTGCTCTTCTCGAGGAGTATCTTTGTGGTGTTCTCTGTATTTCCTGAATTTGAATGTTGGCCTGCCTTGCTAGGTTGGGGAAGTTCTCTGTGTAATATCCTGCAGAGTATTTTCCAACTTGGTTCCATTCTCCTTGTCACTTTCAGGCACACCAATCAGACGTAGATTTGGTCTTTTCACATAATCCCATATTTCTTGAAGGCTTTGTTCGTTTCTTTTTACTCTTTTTTCTCTACACTTCTCTTCTTCCTTCATTTCATTCATTTGATCTTCAATCACTTATACTCTTTCTTCTGGTTGATCGAATCAGTTACTGAAGCTTGTGCGTTTGTCACGTAGTTCTCATGTCATGGTTTTAATCTCTATTAGTTTGTTTATAGACTTCTCTGCCTTGGGTTATTCTAGTTATCCATTCTTCCATTCTTTTTTCAAGGTTTTTAGTTTCTTTGCACTGGTTACATAGTTCCTGCTTTAGCTCTGAGAAGTTTGATCGACTGAAGTCTTCTTCTCTCAAGTCGTCAAAGTCATTCTCCATCCAGCTTTGTTCCATTGCTGGCGATGAGCTGCATTCCTTTGAAGGGGAAGATGCGCTCTGATTTTTTGAATTTCCAGCTTTTCTGCCCTGCTTTTTCCCCATCTTTGTGGTTTTATCTGCCTTTGGTCTTTGATGATGGTGACATACTGATGGGGTTTTGGTGTGGGTGTCCTTTCTGTTTGTTAGTTTTCCTTCTAACAGTCAGGACCCTCAGCTGCAGGTCTGTTGGAGTTTGCTTGAGGTCCACTCCAGACCCTGTTTGCCTGGGTATCAGCAGCGGAGGCTGCAGAAGATAGAATATTGCCGAACAGCAAGTGTTGCTGTCTGATTCTTGCTCTGGAAGCTTCGTCTCAGAGGTGTACCCAGCTATGTGTGAGGTGTGAGGTGTCAGTCTGCACCTAGTGGGAGATGTCTCCCAGATAGGCTACTGTGGGGTCAGGGACCCACTTGAGCAGGCAGTCTATCCATTCTGAGATCTCAACCTCCATGCTGGGAGAACCACTGCTCTTTTCAAAGCTGTCAGACAGGGACATTTACATCTGCAGCGGTTTCTGCTGCTTTTTGTTTAGCTATGCCCTGTCCCCAGAGGTGGAGTCTACAGAGGCAGGCAGGCCTCCTTGAGCTGCAGTAGGCTCCACCCAGTTCAAGCTTCCTGGGGGCTTTGTTTACCTACTTAAGCCTCAGCAATGGTGGGTGTCCCTCCCCCAGTCTCGCTGCCGCCTTGCAGTTAGATCTCAGACTGCTGTGCTAGCAATGAGGGAGGCTCCATGGGTGTGGGACCCTCCGGGCCAGGCGTGGGATATAATCTCCTGGTGTGCCGTTTGCTAAGACCCTTGGTAAAGCACAGTATTAGGGTGGGAGTTACCTGATTTTCCAGGTGTTGTGTGTCTCCGTTTCCCTTGGCCAGGAAAAGGAATTCCCTTCCCCCTTGCGCTTCCCAGGTGAGGTGATGCCTTGCCGTGCTTCAGCTCTCGCTGGTTGGGCTGCACCCGCTGACCAGCACCAACTGTCCAACACGCCCCAGTGAGATAAACCCGGTATCTCAGTTGAAAATGCAGAAATCACCTGTCTTCTGTGTCGCTCACACCGTGAGTTGGAGGCTGGAGCTGTTCTTTTTCGACCATCTTGGGCACCCCCTCAGCAGTTTCTTACAAAGTTAAACAATCTTACCATACAATCCAGCAATAATGCTTCTAGATATTTACCAAATGTATTGAAATCTTATGTCCATATGGAAACCTGCAAATGAATATCTATAGTGGCTTTATTCATAATTGCCAAAAACTAGAAGCAAGTAAGAATTCTTCAAAAGGTGAACGAATAAACAAATGGTGGTACATCCATATAATGGAATATTATTAGCAATTAAAATAAATGAATCATAATGTCATGAAAAGCCAGGAAGTAACTTTAAATACATATTGGTAAATTAAAGAAGCCAATCAGAAAAGGCTGCATACTGTATTATTCCAACTATATAACGTCCTGAAAAAAAGCAAAACTAAAAAGATCAGTGTGGTTCCTAGGGTACAGGAGGAGGAAAAGAGGGTGCAGCACCAGAGCAGTTTAGTGCAGTGAAACTATTCTTTTTTTTTTTTTTTTGAAATGGAGTTTCTCTCTTGTTGCCCGGGCTGGTGTGCAATGACGTGATCTTGGCTCACTGTAACCTCCACCTTCCGGTTTCAAGCGATTCTCCTGCCTCAGACTCCCGAGTAGCTGGGATTACAGGCATCTGTCACCATGCCCAGCTAATTTTTTGTATTTTTAATAGACACAGGGTTTCACCATGTTGGCCAGGCTGGTCTCAAACTCCTGACCTTGTGATCAGCCCTTCTCAGCCTCCCAAAGTGCTGGAATTACAGGTGTGAGCCACCGTACCCAGCCTGAAACTATTCTTTATGATACTGCAATGGTGGTTACATGACACAATGCATTTGTCAAACCTATTCAAGAGTGATCCTTAATGAAGAGTATGGATTTTAGCTAGTAATAACATATTAATATTGGTTAATTAAGTTTAACAAATCTACCTCACTAATGCAAGACATCAATGACAGGGGAAACTGTGTTAAGGAATGGGGTGTATATGAGAACTCTCTGTAATATATGCTCAGTTTTCCTATGAACATAAAAATTTTCTTAAAAATAAGTTTACTAACTTAAAAGTATGTATAACAAAGCAAAAAAAAAGGACAAACAAAAATTCCACCCAGAGCCATGCAATGGAACCACAGTGGAAGGACAAGAAGAGGTCGTGGAGGATGTTAAAATATACAAAACTGTGGTCAGAAATTCACTAATATGTAAGGAGGGACTTCAGGGATACAATTAAGTACCCTGAAATTTCAAAATCCCATCTGGTTGATTGAGAAAAATGGATTAGAGAGGGGTAAAAAATGAAGAGGAGAGATCATAATAGCTTCAAATGAGACATAGTAATTTTTTTCTTTTGTTTCCTTGTTTCATTTTTTAAAATTTTGTATTGCATATGTTTAAGATGTACAACATAATGTGTTGAAGTATGCATATATTGTGAAATGATGAGTACAGTTAACCAAATTAATCAGCCTACCTATCACTTTCCGCCGTTACCTTGTATGTGATTGTGTGTGCGTGTGTGTATGTGTATGTGATAAAAGCACCTAAAATCTACTTTCTTAGCACACTTTCAGTACATGATGCAATATTATTAACTACAGTTCTCATGCTGTGCATTAGGCTTCTGGACTTTCTCATCATACATAACTGCAAGTTTTATACCCTTTAACCTACTTCTCTCCATTTCCCTTTCTCCCCACTCTTGATAATTACCATCCCATTCTTTGTGTCTGTTTTTTCATGAGATTCCACATATATGTGAGATCATGCAGTATTCTCCCTTCTGTATCTTATTCCACTTAGCCCAATGTCCTCTAGCTTCATCCATGCTTGCCACAAATGGCAGCATCTCCTTTTCTAAGATTGAATAATATTCCATTACATATATGTATACATCACATTTTAAAATTTATTCATCTGTTGATGGATGCTTAGGTTGTTTCCATATCTTGGGTATTATGAAAAATGTTGCAATGAACATGGGAGGGCAGAGATCTCTACAAGGTGTTGATTTCATTTTCTTTGGGTATATACCCAGCAGAAGGATTTTTGGCTCATATGGTAGCTCTGTTAATTTTTTGAGGAACCTCTATACTATTTTCCATAATGGATGTACCAATTTACATTCACTGACAGTGTACAAGAGTTCCCTGTTCTTCACACCCTCACAACACTTTCTACCTCTTGTCTTTTTTAGAATAGCCATTTTAACAGATGTGAGGTGCTAGCTCATTGTGGATTTAATTTACACTTTTCTCATGAGTAGTGATGTTGAGTGCCTTTTCACATATGTGTTGGCTATTTGTATGTCTTCTTTGGAAAAATGAGACACTGTGATTATTAAGCTAGTGGATAGCAGTGGATGTAGGAGGAAAAAGAAAGAGTTTAGACATGTCTAGGAGGTGGAATTAACAGGACTGGTGATTTCTGGTCGAGCAACAGGGTGAAGAGGCAAAGGTCTAGGATCTTCTCAGATTTTTGGCTGAACAAATTGATGAGTAGGGAGTAGCGCCATTGACCGAGATGAAGACTGGGACATATGCTTGTTTTGGAGGAAGATCATGAGTTGTCTCTTGGATCTGTTTAGATCAATGTGCCTCTAAGACTTTTGGAAAGAGATGCTGAAAAGATAGTTAACTATGCAGGTCGGAAGCCCAGCCAGGGGCCTGAGCTGAGATACATAGGTCCTTGGGACTCTAACATACAAGCTTAGTTCTTAGGTACATGGGCTCCTAGGTCCTAAACTAGTAATGGCAGCTGATCTTTCTAAGCTCTAAGTATGTTCCAAACACTATGAAGGATAATTTATCCTAATTTCCTTATTTAATCTTCAACTGACATCTGTGAGGTAACTGCTATTAGTACCACCACTTTAAAGATAATAGAACTGAAGTTAAACGACTTCTCCCATCCCATTCACCTGGTAAATGACAAAGACCCAACTCAATCTAGTCCAAGTTTTCCAGGCTTCACACTTTTAAACCCTATGTTTTCAAGTGTCAATATTTCAAGTGTTCAAGTATTCATTATGTTTTCAAGTATTGCAACTGAACCATCTTAGATGGGTGTGCCTACCTGTCTAACCTGCCCATCCACTGAGAGGTCTCAGCCATTATCAAAATTTTCTTTAAGAGGAAATATCTGATACTGCTTTGTTACTGAATTCTTTGTATGTTTCTTTAATTTCTATATTAATGTAATAAGTGGAAAATGTGATCAGAGAGTTTTCAAGTCTCATTAGTCAAATTACTATTTGTACTGCAAGCAACCTGAAGTGTTGGCGACTGCAATGCAAAGGAGTTTAGAAAAATTAGTAATAAAAATTACTGTCGGAGAGAAAATTAAATAGATTGTTTCACTTGGAAACAGAAAAACAACCTTCAATTTGCAAAATAACAGTTTTTTTCTAAAAAAAAAAAAAAAAAAAGATTTCCTAGATGAAATCAGTCTAGGATGGGAAGCCCAAATCAAGAGACACAGTGGCTGTGGCACCATAGGCTTTCACTTCTCCTCTCTAGATCTCAGTTTTTCCATCTCTCGAAGGAGATTAGGAGCATCTGCCCTAATTATCTCATGAACTGTGATGAGATACAAGTAAGATAATATCAGGAAAGCTTTATGAAGTATAAAAAGTGCTAGATAAGTACAAGGGTTCATTTAAATAATGATTATGCCTCATGGAGACAAACCACGATGATTCACAGACTGTGTTTCTGGGCTGGATTGCAGCCAGACTCACAGTGCAGAAGGAGATGGCCTCAGCGATTACCAGGACAAAGACCCTCAGTTAACAAATAGGGAAAATGAGGCAAGAGAGGATAGGAGACTCACCCAAGATCGGTGGCGGAGCTGAGATGAACACCTACATTTCTTACTCTGGTCTGTCGGTTTCTGCCTCTTTCCTTTAGCTAAGAGGTCTCTTGGCCATTTCCTGGGCCATTACCATCTCCTGTCAGAAAGGGATCTGACACAATCAAAGGAGAATAGTCCAATTACCAGTTTGAGTCTTAGTAAGATAAACTGCTATCACTAGGAAGAAAAACATGCTCACCTGAAGTTTACAGAGGATTAGTGGTTCCACATTACCCAGAGGATCGGTCACATAACAAAAGCACCAATAACAACGGTAGCAATTCATATTCACTAACTGCTCAACATGTGCCTCCATCTCAGCTGATCATTTTATCTGCACATGTATCTCATTATGTCTTCACGACGGCCCTGTGAGGTGGGTGCCATCACTGGCTAGTTTATAGATGGAACAATGAGGCTTAGCAATATTAAGGGATTTGCTCCAGGCCACAGGCCCGGCGGTAAAAGCAGCCAATGTGACTCTTAGATTCCAGATTTTAACCGCTGGACACATTACATTCCACTAAGTCCCACAGTCTCTGCACCTGCCATTTTAGGCTCCTCACAACCTAATCCATTTCGCTTTCTCTCTTATTTTAAATCTGGAGAAAATCTCTGGTCTGACCTCTCTCCTCACATTATAGGGATAACTCTGAAGGACAGAATATACAGCCTGTCTGCATTCTTGTCCCTGCATTTTGCTTCCACTGTTCTGCCTGCCTAGGCTGCTCTGTCCATTTCTCTCCCTGTTTAAACCTTACTCTTTTTTTTTTTTTTTTTTTGAGATGGAGTCTTGCTCTGTTGTGCAGACTGGAGTGCAATGGGGCAATCTCGGCTCACTGCAACCTCTGCCTCCCAGGTTCAAGTAATTCTCCTGCCTCAGCCTCCCAAGTAGCTGGGATTACAGGCGCCCACCACAATCCCAGCTAATTTTTGTATTTTTAGTAGAGACAGGGTTTCACCACGTTGGCCAGGCTGGTTTCAAACTCCTGACCTCAGGTGATCCACCTGCCTCAGCCTCCCAAAGTGCTGGGATCACAGGTGTGAACAACCATGCCCGGCCTTTACTCTTCTTTTAAGACACCCCTGAAATTTTACCTCAAACAGGTCTTCCCAGCCATTCACCAGCTTCTCTTTCTCCTCTGATTCCCTCTTGCATTTATCCTCCATACCTTCCAGGTTGCCCCTACAGGGATCAGCCTTCTGATAACTCTTATTTTTTTTTGTTTTGTTTTTGTTGAGACAGAGTCTCGCTCTGTCACCCAGGCTGGAGTGCAGTGGCCAGATCTCAGCTCACTGCAAGCTCCGCCTCCCGGGTTTACGCCATTCTCCTGCCTCAGCCTCCCGAGTAGCTGGGACTACAGGCGCCCGCCACCTCGCCCAGCTAGTTTTTTTTGTATTTTTTTTAGTAGAGGCCAGGGTTTCACTGTGTTAGCCAGGATGGTCTCGATCTCCTGACTTCGTGATCCGCCCGTCTCGGCCTCCCAAAGTGCTGGGATTACAGGCTTGAGGCACCGCGCCCGGCCAACTCTTATTTTTTTATTTACTGCATAGATCTTTAGGAATATTCATTCCATATTCTCAACCATGTTAGAATATCCTCAAGGGCAGTGTTGATGGTTGCTTCCTCTGCAGTGTCTGGCACATAGCTAGGTAGTCAACAATTACGTTTAAAATGAGTAAACAATAAGAATAGAAGAAAGGGAAACTTACAGCTAAATGGGAGGATAACTTTGCCCCATTGATAGCTTTTTTTTAATACTGGGAAGAATATCTTTGAGAGGCCAGCATTGAGGGATCACTGGAGGTGTTCACACAAAGGCTAACCCCAGAATAACTTAGGTGGGATTCTTGCTCTGGGGAAGTCAGTGAAATGAGCCTCAAAGATGCCTCCTAGCTGCGGGAGTTTATGATCCCATAACTGAATGTGTGAGTGAACGAATGAATGAATTTGCCGATGTCAGTCTTTCATGCTTGGGCTCTCCCCCATAGCAATTGAGACGTGGTGTTCTGCATAACTCAGTCTTTTCTCTGAAAAACACTGACGTGAAGTAAGTGGAAAGAAGATCTTATTTCCTCTATTTTCCAGATGAGGAAACAGAATTATTGAAGTAAAAATAATTTGCCTGAAGTCAGCAGTTGGGCACACACCAGAGCCAGCCTTTGGGATCCTGGGCTGGTTCAGTCTTTGCTTTGAAAGCCCCCGACAGCTCAACATGCCCCCCACCCCCCACATCTGCTTTCCTTCTTCAAGGCAGAGAGAGAAAGCTGGAAGAAATTGTACACAAACCTCAGCTTCTTCCTGTTCTGTGCCTTCAGCCAAAAGCCATTTGGGTTTAACCTCTTGAGAATTTATCAGATTGGTTGTGTCCTCTCCGTAAACATCACCACTGCCTTAATGTTCTCCTATGTAAAAGAAGCGTATGGAATTAGGCAAACTAGATTCATTTCCCAGCCCCAGTTCCCTGGAAATGTTACTTAACTTCTCTCAGTCTCAGAGTGAAAGCCATAATCAGAGCCTATCCCATAGGGTTGTGATAAGAACAAAATGAAGTTATGTAGAAACGAGTGACTAGAGGGAGCTTAGAACAATTCCCGGCACACAGGACAGATTCAATATATGTTAAATATTGTGTATTTACTGGAGAGGGAGAAGGGTGCTTTTTTATAACCACATACTTTAGCAAGTTGCATAACCACTCTGCAACTCAGTTTCTGTGCCTATAAAAAAAGAGATAATGGTAATAGTAGCACGTACATCCCAAAGATTTTTGTGAGGAATAAACATGCTAATGTATAAATAGAACACGAAGAAATTGCCTTGCAGATTTCAAATAGTATTGATATTGTTATTTTTCCTGAGTTACAACTGTGGGGACATGGCCTCTTGCATGTCTGCATGGTATGCATTCTACTTTTCAGAGTTATCTCTTCAATCAAATCATCCCATAGAGACCACAACATCTATCATTGTTCAGCACCATTTTTAAAAATAATTCCTATTTTTATTCCCTCCAAAATCATGCTCATTTTCTTACAAGAACCTTCCACATTCTAATTTTGCCCTTACCAGACACAATGGCATTTATCATGACTGTGAAACACCTCAAACATGTCTGGAGACAAATAACTCAGTGGTAGTCGAACCTAGGACGACTCCCAAGAGGCAGGCTGAGGTGCTGACCTTGTTCCTGAAATAAGATTTGGTCATATCTGGGAAAGGCAGAAGTTGGTAAGTAGAGGGCTTCCTAAGTGGCCTTCATGCTGCATCTTGTGATGTCTTTGTGGGGGCTGCTCGCTAAGAGATCCCGCTTACTCCATCATTTTACTACTTGTGTCTACCTCAGTCTCTGCCTTGTAATACATGCTCATGAAAAGTTGATTAATTTACACTTCTAGATTCAAGCTTCTTCATTTAATAGATCTGGACAGAAACTTTGACATAGGAAGGATAAGCAGCACATTCCAGATGATGCATTAAGCGCTGTTCAGTCGTTCAGTCCCTTTCCGTTCTTCAAGGCTTACTTCAAACACTAACTCTTCCATGAAGCCTTCCTAGATTTACCCCCAAAATGAAATAAATTTATTTTCCCCCAAACTCCCTGAACTCCTTTCATTACATAAACGGAAGCACTAAAGTAAGTCCATATGACCATTGTATCATTACTATTAGACTCACTACTATTACTATTGGACACATTACTATTATCATTACTATTGTCCTGAAAGTAGGGTCCATGTCTGATACTTAGGAAATACTAGAACAAACCTTTTATTTTACATGAATAAAGAGATGAGAAATAGCAAAGTGAGGACCAGAGTCTGAGATTCTATCTTTTTCTAGGACACCACACCTTCTTCCACCAAAACAAACCTTCCCAACCTCCTACCTTTGGGACCCCAGGCTAGGTGGAATTGCTTCCATTTAAGAAAGAGATCTGCGCTCATGTGCTCTTTAGCTAATGAGTTTCTCTGAACAGGTGATGATAGTGAGCAGTTCTGTGGCAACTGAGAATGCAGAAAATTTGGGGGATGGAAAGGAAAGAAGGGTACTGGCCCTATAATTCACTGGGCCTTTCCCATGGCTCAGCTTTAAAGGAAGATGAATTGAGATGTCTGTTAAGGACTTCAGAGAATGGGGAGGCACAGCTATAATGGGATAAATTGGCAGGTCCCTGCAAGAAAATATGCCCATCATAATGACCTTGGTGAGCTCTCAACTAGGAAGATCCTGAATGGAAATTCACTAAAGATAAGGAAGTGGGCATCCTCCTAGGTGATCTTTATATAATCCTAGAACAGCTTCTCTCCTTATCCATCAGCCCACTACTCTCTACGTTCCTCCCTCCCCCTAAATCCATCTTTCCCACCACAGCTCCTCAAAGACAAGATCAAGTCTAGGTCCTTCAGGAACACTTCCTGATTTCAAGCTCTTCCTGAACTTCCATGGCCCATCCTACAGCCCTGCAGTTTCCAGTGGGTGTCACTTGACCCTCATCTGCAGACACAGTTGTCCCTGCCCAGGTGCAGGCCATAGTTAATCCACTTTCTAGGAAGCAGGAGAGATGCGATTTCAAGGATCTCTAGTTTAATTACAACCTAAAGATGTCCCTGCTCCCTTTTCTGCTAACTTTGAGTCCTATCCCAGTTGTAGAAACAAGGCCTCTGCCTGTTTCCTGGGTCCCAGCCCAGACATCCCCCTTGTGCCTCTTACCCAAGGCCTGAGGCTTTCCTGGGTAATCTGCCCTGTGCAGCTTCTCTAAGGCATCTTGCTTTGTAGCCTGCCATTGAACTTAAGCCACCATCCCCATCCCTACCCTGGCTTGAAACTTGTCAGTAGGCTTCCAAATCACTAAATTACTAAATTTAGTAAATTATTAAATTTAGTAAATTACTAAATTAACTAAATTTAGTAAATTACTAAATTACTACATGGGAAGCTCAAAGTCCTGCCAGAATTGACCCCTGCTTACCACCACATCTCACACCCTATCCTTCAATGGCCAGCTGCTCTGATCTTTTAGCTCCTAGAGAGCGCCCCCCACTACAGGACCTTTGCACATTATGGTCCCTTTGATAGAGCCTTACCAGGAAAACACCTACAAATCTTTTCCAACTCTGAAGCACCAGTTCCTAGGTGATATGGTTTGGCCCTGTGGTCCCACCCAAATCTCATCTCAAATTATAATCCCTACATGTCAGGAGAGGGACCTGGTGGCAGGTGATTGGATCATGGGGCAGTTTCTCCCATGCTGTTCTAGAGATAGTGAATTCTCACGAGATCTGGTTTTTTGATGAGTGTGTGGCTCTTCCCCCTTCGCGCTCTGTCTCTCCTGCCAACTTATGAAGAAGGTGCTTTTTTATCCTTTGCCTTCCACCATGATGGTAAGTTTCTCGAGGTGTCCCCAGCCATGTAGAACTATGAGTCAATTAAACTTCTTTTCTTTATAAATTACCCAGTCTCCAGTAGCTCTTTATAGCAGTGTGAGAATGGATGAATACAGTAGGGTACAGCTGGATGGAAACATGGTGCACTAATGGAATTGTAACCCTTTTTATGTCACTTATCTCAATTTACAATGCTAAATTCATTTGTATAATCATTCAATTAATAATAATTGAGTCACTATTTGATTCTTGCCCCTCCCAATCGACTTCAAGTTCCAGAGAGCAGAAACAATGTCAGTTTCACTCACCATTACATCCTCAGGGCAGCACAGTGCCTAACCCACATCAGACACTCAGAAAATAGCTGAGGAATGAATGGATAAATGAACAAGTGACAGAGCAAACTGCATGACAGAACTCTCCTGTAGCTGGAGCCCATCTACCCTGAGTATGCACGTGTCCCCACCCTAGAATGCCCTTTGCCATGCTTAACTGTGGTCAGCTCCTTTTCTTGTGACAGCAGGGAGGCTGTTGGCACTGAACAGATGTGCCCTTCACTCCCTTCACTTCAGGCTCTGTTGGCCTAGTTGGTTGGGTCCTTGCCCCTCCTTCCTGTCTCATCTCCCTACCCAGTGAGCTCTCAGCTCCACACTGAGCCCTCTCATGTCACTTTTGCAACTTTAATTTCCCTGACTCCCCTACCTCTTCTGTGCCTATCAATCTGGCTCCAAAGTAAAGAAGTTGCAGAGAAGCAACTTTGCCCTTAGTAAGAATCCCATCTAGGACAATTACTGTGTGACTCTGGTAAACTTACTTAACCTGTCTGAGCCTTTGGAGTCTCATCTGTGAAGTCAGAATATCAATACCTCCTTCATGCGGTTTTCTGGGAATACAAGTCATAGCAGATGTCAAATACCAAGTAGAGGGCTGCATTCAAATAGGTTCTAAGTAAAGGTTGATGCTCTCCTTCCTTGTGTTACTTCTCTGACCCTTAATCTCCTCATCTGGAGGCTAATATTAACTACTTTAGTAAATGGTTCTGAAATCAGAGAGATGTGGGTCAAATTCTGGCTCCACTACCTGCTAGCTGTGTGACCTTAGGCAAACTACTCACTCTATCTATTTCTCAGTTTCTTTGTCCGCAAAATCATGCCCATAACAGAACCAGTCTCCCAGGATTGTTGAGAGAATAAATGAGATAACACGTTTCGTTTAGGGCTTGGCACATAAATACTTAATAAATATTGGTCATTATTGGTTTTGCCTTTATTATTGTCAAGAAGGCCATCGGGCCTGAGCTTGCATATACAAAGCAGATGGTAAATGTTGGCTACATGTCTACCGACACACTGCTTGCTTAGCAGAAACTATCTCAGCTGCATGAGCCTAAAGATTTATTTTCAGGGGTCAGCTTTCTATATAAATCCATTCCTCTTTCTCCATTTTCTAAACTTGTCATTCTGTCTTCTCCACCTTCCAGGTATACATTGGTACTGGGGAGAAAGGACATAAAATATTTGACCTTTTGTAAGCATTTGGTCTTACTTTCTTTTACTTTGGAACATGCACCCAAGCCCCCAGATGTCTGTCATTCTCAAGGGGCTCAAGGAACCAGGGGGTGGGGAGAGCAGGCCCCTGAGGATTGGTTGCCATGCCACTTGCAGCCATTGACCCCTCTGCCTCGGGATAGGGTGTTTTGCAAAGTGCCATCCTATTGACTTTTGAGGAGCCTGATTCCAGCCATGGTAGGTAAGGAGGCAAACTGCGCTTCCCATCCCACCTCACAGTCATTTTAGTCAAGCTCCTGGCTTACTGGGGATTTACGAAGCTTTCTATCACATCTAAAAGGCTCTATGAAGAGAAGAGAAAGCTTTTAGTTCCAATGTAATCGGGTTGTTTTTGTTTTTTTCCCCTCCCATCTGATCTAATGGGATGTAGAAGGGAGTTATTGCTTGGCAAAGAAGAGAATGGAAAGCATGGAATGTCCCCTGCTAGAAGAGTTCATAGACAGTCTATTGTTGCTTATTGTGCAGAAGCCCAGAGAGGGACAGTTGTTGCCCAGTAACACACAGCACATTGGTGACAGAGCTGTATCTGGAGTCAAGCCTGGTATTCTTGACCACAGAGCCATTGCTGGCAGTGAGTCTGTGAAACCCCTAACATCAGTAAGTAATACTTTGCATGTATGGGCCCACGTGCATTTGCAGGGCAGAGGCTGATGTAATTTTTATCAGGTAATTTTGAAGATGTCTGTAACTCAAACCAGGTTAAAAACTACAAGAATCTTACCTATCCTTAATGTGACAGTTTACAAAATGTAACTGAAGCAAAAAAAACCCAAAACAGAACAACAAAAACCAATTACTTCCCCATAAGAAACAATCAGAGGAAAATATCAAGAAACTAATGGCTAGGTGTGAAAATGTATCATGTAGATAATCAACACCCTAAAAATGGAACAAAGGAAAAGTGCCCTATGGTCACTACAAATAATGACTCACACTGACACAGCTTCTTTGTGCTGGCTCCACTTTAAGCCCTTATATATGTATTAACTAAGTTAATCAGATACAACCTATTTTTACCTTCCCTTGCTTTACAGATGAGAAAACTGAAGAAACAGAGGTTATTGGCCTAAGATGAATGGCCAGTAAAGTGCAGAACCTATATTGGAACTACCCTGTGAAGCTCCTACACTATCTAGACATATGGCATTCCATTCGGGGCACAGGGATCCAGGGAGACATATCACAAAGTCCCTAGCTCTGGGAGTTCACAGTCTACTGGAGGAGGCAGGTACAAAAACACGGCGAATACTATTAACAGTATAAATAAAAAGATGCAGGCCGGGCACAGTGGCTCATGCTGAGGTCAGGAGTTGGAGACCAGCCTGACAAACATAGTGAAACCCCGTCTCTACTTAAAAAAAAAAAAAAGAAAAGAAAAGAAAAACAGGCATGGTGGCAGACACCTGTAATCCCAGCTACTCAGGAGGCTGAGGCAGGAGAATCATTTGAGCCTGGGAGGTGGAGGTTGCAGTGAGTTGAGATCATGCCATTGCACTCCAGCCTGTTCAACAAGAACAAAACTCCTTCTTAAAAAAAAAAAAAAAAAAAAAGATGCAGTGGTAGGCAGGGTGGACGGGAAAGCTAAATGAGCAGAATTGCTCGTGCAGGTGGCAGGGAAGTGTGAGCCTAGGCCTGTTATGCAGGACAACTTGGCCACACTCTGTGGATTCAATGCTAGCAGCCACATGAGCCCTAATTTCAGAAGCAGACCATATCCAGTCAATCAATGAAGCAGGCCAGGTAGCAAAGCCAGCCAATGACTGAACACCTGAGAGCTGTCAGTTCTAGTCTCATTTCAGAACACCTGTCTCTACAGGCAGCAAGCTCCAGGAGCGGCCCAAAGACTGGCAGTTGGAGCTCCCAGGTTCCAACCAAATGGGCTGGGATTTTGCTAGAAATGAGGAGGAAGTAAGGGAAGGCAATTTGCCAGGCTTAGCACGAAGCAAGAAAATGATACCATTCAGAACCTGCCTCTACTTCCTGTGAGACTTTGGCAACGTAACTTACACCCACTTCAGTTTTCTCATCTGGGAAACTGGATACATTTATTGCCTCTGCCATAAGATTATTGTTTGTTTTAAATGAAACGGGGTATGAAGAGCATTTTCTACGGTGTCGGACACAAAGTGAGCACGTTTCATTCATTTAACTACAATCTGTTGAGTACCTGCTGTACACCAAGTACTGGACTAAATGCTGCAAAATGCACAAGTTTACACACCAGTGTGGTTTCTGCACAAATGGAAATAACAGTTATTCTTCTCATGGAGGAGTGTTATTAGTGTTGGGTGTAGTGTGACTGTCATCTTTATTATAAATAAGAAGGTCTCCATGCCCTCTGTTCCCTCCACTCAACCTCCAAGAGGGCCTACTTTCCATTGCACGTTGCTGTCTTCATCTGGCAATAGGGAAGGGCTCTTTTATTCCTTGCTATTCATTTTTACTCACTCTACCATCCCACTGAGCTTGACCCAAGTGTGTGCTTTGGCCTGAATTAGGTCAAGCTTGGACAGAGACCCAGACCCTTGCACAGAGTGACTCTGCTGGGAGATCAGAGTAGAGTAGGTGAACTGCAGGAGTGGCTGGGGGAGAGGCTGCTGCCTTCCAAGTGCCCAGAGTTCACCTCTGCGCTGCTGGATCCAGACCCGAGTGGAGCACATGGAGGCTCCAGGGGGCAGCAGGAGACCCCAACGGTCATACTGAGCTCCAGCCCAAATCTGAGAACAGTGCTGCACCCTGAGTCCCTGCAGACCCGAGGAAGGGAAGTGACTACCAAACATTTGCTGGGATTTGTTCAGTAGCAGGTCAGCTGTAGGGCACTGTGGAAGGCATTTGTGGCCACAACAGAGGATGGGATGGATCCATGCTTGACAGGATATGACCCTCTTCAAGAAAGAAAATACAAAATTAGGTTTAAAATAATTTAAAATGCAAAAAAAAAAGTTAAATAAAACACACCACAATATCAGAAAACTAACATCATATTTTTATTAATGAAACACTTCTACAATACATGTTTTGTCTTAAACTTTTGGCAGCATAGTCTCTGAAAAGTTCTCCACATGACAAGAATTTTGCACTATTATCCTGTAGAAAGAATAGAAAGATAATTAGATAATAATAGCCTCCCTGCTGTCAAAAGAGAAGGAGATGGCCAGGTTTAATTAAACAAGATAATTAAGTAATTAATTATCTTGTTTCTCTCTAATTGATCAAAACAATTTTATTAATGGTTTATAGAGAAGACGTTTCTTTTAGCTTCGCAATCAATATTGGTAATGCCATATAAACATTTAGGATTATAGTCAAAATTTGTTAAATCTTCTCTCACATGCACTTCACGAATGAGCTGTGATAGATGCCCTTACTGTTTGTGGTAATGGCTACAAGTTTGTGCCTTAAAAGTGGGAATTATGATAAACTTTCTTTCCCACAATTCTCTTCTCAAAAGACACCACCTGCCTCCCCCCTCAAAATAGAATGCAATTGCTTATAATTGTACATACCGCATTATCAAGTATATTTCTGACAAAGGAACTTTCAGGCTGACAAGGTGTTGATGGGCGATGCATCAATCCTTCACCAACAAATTTATACCCTCCAATGATGGGAGGAATGCTCCATGTCCTATTTTCAGACTCTGTAGATTTCAAATCTTGTTTTTCTCCCACTACCCATACACCTCCAATGCCAGGTACTGTAGGACATTTTCATATCACAGTAGGCCCCAGGCCCATCTTCAGATCACAATGCAAAGAGAATTGACACAGCAGGTATTCAATTGTCCACTGGAAGCCAACCTATATTGAGATGACCAGCAATAGCATAATTACTAACACAAACAGAAGTGGTTGCAGCCATATTAATACATCTCACTAATCCCAAATAGAGTGTTCTCTATCTCAATATCCCCTTTGCTAGATACCAAAGATGGTCAGAGTCACTGCAAACCAACAGCCATCCAGCATGAAGAGACATTGGTCTGAACTTATTGTGGTGAAGATATCTTAGCTTTGCCAGTTTAACATGATATCCTCATGTAGACATATTGCTAGGGCTTACCCTATCCCTCAAAAGGACATTGTGCAAGTGGGACTCCTGCATCTTCAGCTTCATCTGTTGCCTTCAGTGTCATAACCCACCTCTGGTTATGAGCCCAAGGGAAGAGAGAGGCTTGGGCTGGTGCCAGTGAGCTGTGATTTCATAACTTGGGTGCCTAGCAAGGGCTGTCCAGGACAGTGTGTGCCTTTTGTCTGCTGTGCCCCTGCTGGAGGCAATCTGTCCCCGTCTCTCTGGGAGAAGCAGGTAACTCTGAAACTCTTTTTAAATAAAATAAAAATTAAAAAGACAAGGAAAGTACTAAGAAGACAAATCACCCTGTTCCAGAAAGTAGCATCCAAATTTGAAACACCACGTCCATTTCTCTGAGAAATAATACACTAACGTGGGCACTGACCTCTCTGCAGCCTGCTATGTCTAAGGCTAATGAGCCCAGTGGCCAATTTGCCTTCCGCCTCCATAAATAAAGAATCACAGTGGTGGCTCACACCTGTAATCCCAGCACTTTGGGAGGCTGAGGTGGGCAGATCACTTGAGGTCCGGAGTTCAAGACCAGCCTAGCCAACATAGTGAAACCCTGTCTCTACTAAAAATACAAAAATTAGCTGGGCGTGGTGGCAGGCACCTGTAATCCCAACTACTCAGGAGGCTGAGGCAGGAGAATCACTTGAACCTGGGAGGCAGAGGTTGCAGTGAGCCGAGATTTCGCCACTACGCTCCAACCTAGGTGACAGAGTGAGACTCCATCTCAAAAAAAAAAAAAAAAAAAGAATCACAGTAGTAGTTGCAATAGGGATGGTATAGAAGCTTATAAGTTGGAAGAACACATACAGCAACCTTCGCAGGATCTGTAGAAACATCTGCTCTCACATCACCTGAGAGAACCAGGGCATCTGCACTTTACAAGTTCATTCTTCAAGGTGGATTCTGAGTCCTAAGCACAGAACCTGGCTTCAGAGAGAAATGGAAGCAGACATTTGGTGGGGATTCCTCAAGCCGAATGACACAGGCAGGTACCATCCCTAAGTGCCACGTTTTTAAACCTGTTGGCAAAAACATGGGTTCTCTGTTAAACACAGCAATCTGGCAAGGCAGGTAGAACCCTCCTCTTCAACCTCAGACATGAGTCAGGGCAGGAGCAGGACTGAGCGAGCCTGACTTAGCCCCTTCAGAGATGATCAACGCTGAAAGGCGACAGTAATGATGCTTCCTGATCGTCCTGTATTTCCCACCTTAAAAAATCCACAATCTCAAAATAAAACTACAGCAGTCCCACAAAGTTTTGACTTTTCTCCATGATAGTGACTTAGATGCATTTGTTGAAATATTGAGGTATCGAAATATTTGGAAAAACAATTTTTTATTGCTCCCCCTGCTTTGCAGCTTCCCTATGTGGAGTTTACCCCACATGTTGGATGCTGTATCTCCAGCAGTAAAGCACCTGCCAGGAATCTTGGAGCTCACTCAAATCCATGCCTTTATTTCACAAAGGAGAATAAGGCCCAGAGAGAGATAATGACTTGGCCAAGATCACACCATAATCTGGCAGCTGGAACAATACAAATAGTCAGATCTCCAAGTTCCTGATCCAGGGTTCTAACTGCAATTTTGTTTTTCCATCTGGCTTGCCAGAAAGTTAGCCAGAGTTCTTTCAAAAGACCTGGCCTCCCACACAAGCTTCTAGAAGAGACTTCTGGTCTTCTGACCAGCAGGGAGCCCTTCAGCCTTCTGCTGTGAGCCTTAATGTCTTGCCCACTCCAAAGACACCTGGTTTACATATTTGCTCCCTGAGACTTGGCTTCCGGCTCTGGCAGAACTGAGACATACACGTTTACCTGCTCGAAGCCCAAATTGCCTGTGTGTGTCATTAAACTTTCGGTAGGAGCCTTGGGCCAATGACCATTGCCCAGAAATGCTCGGGACTTGGGGAGACTAGTAGCGGGCTGCGATCCAGGGCGGCTACACAGTGAGGGGGAGGCTTCTGGGAGATGCTGGGAAGCAGGTGAATGCCGGCACCCTTCCCGATGCCACCTGGGTGCCATTGTGCTTTGAAAGCATCTCCAACCCAACCTCTCTTACTCATACATTCAGCCAAGAGACAAATTGCCTCTTTGTTGCTTTTCTCTCCACTCTCATTGGTTCAGTGACAGCCATTAGACCCTCTGCTGGGGTCATTTCATGGCCAAATCCTCCCCATCATTCAGATATCCTTCAAATGTTATTCAGAGATCCTTCAAGCATCACTGTAACAGGATCCTTCTGAAAGAGTGGCACCAGCCCCGCCCCACTTGGTCACTCTCTACCCCATTGCCTTAGTTTCATTTCCTCATGTCACTTCTCACTCTCTGAAATTCCTTGACCCTATGTGTGAAGAGGTGATGCAGTTCTGTTGTTAAGATCTTAGTATCTGGGGTCAGTGAATAAGGCTCACTCTTGACTGGTTACCAACTTGTCTGAATCCAGTGAGATAAAACACCCACGCAAGTTACATAACTCAGATTTATTTCTTATAGATAAGCATCAAGGGACAACAGAAAAGTAGAATTCAAGGTGAGCCAATCCCCGAGACCCAAAAAATATGCCCAGGGTGGGTGGAGTTTGAACTGCATGTGGCCCAATTACACTGTGCAGTTGAGGGATCCCAAAAGGCAGCCCACCCTTGAATATATATCCCAGGGTCACACAACTCACTGAGATGAATGCCTTGAAGTACATCCTGTTTCTAGGAGAGGACTGGAACACAGCCTGAGTTGTTCCAGCCAGTCCCTCCCTATTTCTGGATATTGCATTCCCAGCATATTCCATAGTTATTCTTGAGAACTACAAGAGAAAGGAGGAAGAAATTGGATCAGTCCAAGACCACCAGAAAACTGTCCTGCATAGGCTATCTAGGTTTAAATCCTGCTTCCACTACTTATTAACTAGGTAACCTCAAGAAAGTTATCTGACCTCAATCTCTATCTCAGTTTCCCATCTACAAAACGGGTAAAAATAACAACACCTACATCCCAAGCTGGGCATGAAGATTAACTCATCAAAAGCCTTTAGAACAGTGCCTGGCGCATTGTTAAGAGCTCAGTAAATGCTAGATATTGTCGTCGTTTGGTTTTCATATTCTAATTTGTCTCTCTCCACTCTCATGTAATTTCCCTGAAGACAGAGGATCCTGCCTGCCTTGTGCACCTCTGTCTCTAGCATCCACAAAAGGACCTGACATGTTGTTGGCACTCCACTGATGTTTATCAAATAAATGAAGGAATCGTCCTTCTAAGTCTTCCCTCTGCCTCCATTTTCCTCCTCTGCATTCTATTCAAGAATGGACCCCTACCTTCTCCCTACGTATAATTACTCACCCCTTCCTCTGGTCCTTAAGACTTCAACCACATTTTTTTATTCTCTTTTTCTATACACACTATCTCCTTGTGGACAGGGACCACATGTTATTTACCTCTATATCCCCAGGCTTAGCATATTGACTGGCACATGAAAATTTCCTATGTAGAGGGAAGGAGAAATATCCCAAATATAGATCTGATCATAGTCACTTCCATGAGATCACCCATGGCCCCTCATCACATGCACGATGAGAGTTCATATTCCCAAGAGTGTCCTGTGCATCCATGGAGTGGCCTCAAATACCATTGTCACTCTTCTTAACCTCTGTGCTCCTCTCCCACTGCGTGTACATAAACATCAAGTAGGCTGTGCTTCTCTCCTTTCTTTAAGCATTCTCAATAATTCCCACCTGTGTTCTTTTTGTCTTGTTCTATCCAGCCTAGGATGTCCTTTACCCACCTCTTCTCTTAGAATCAATGCTACCCTTCAAATAACTAATCTGATCCTACCTTCTTGATTACCTCCACATATAGAATTAATCTTCCTTATTGTCTATTTTTGACTTAAGTCATTCTTGACTTATAGTTTAACATCTGTCTCAGTTCCACTTAAATTTTCTACACTTCACAGAAGGTTCTGTAGGCCAAGGACCACTTCTTCTATATCACAGGGTACACAGAGTGGCTGGAATGATGCTTGATCAGAGGAGGCTAACACATCGAGCTAAAGTAATCACAGTGTGTTTTGGGTGATATTTCTTATGATCCCCTCATCTTAGTCCAAATTGAATGTTCAGCTATTTCTAAATTCTCAGTGTCAATTCAGCCAGTATGCAACGAGTACCAGTTTTTTGTGTCCTTCTTAAGGAGCCCATAACCTCACTGAGGATACCAGACAGACATGCGAAATATCTATAAGACAAAAGAAATCACCATGTTGGGAGGACAAATACATTAAACTCCTACTGCATGCAAAGCTCTAAGATATAAAAGGATGGGTCATGTCGCCATTCACCTAAACTATCCCATATATACCTTTGAGAAAGCAGTCAAAGCAGCCTTAGAGGTAACCTTACCCAACCCTTTCCTCCCTACCGCATTTTATTAGTGGAACAGTCGAGGTCTAGAAAAGATGGCATGACTTGCCCAGTCTCAAAAAGTGAGTTCTGGCAAAGGCAAAATGGGAGCCAGATCCAATATTCTTTCCGCTCTTCCCTGCTCCCTTCCAAAACAATCAGGAAAATTAGAGAAAAAAACTTCCAATCTTCTTTGCAATAGGGTGAAATAGTAAATTAGTTAATCAATAGATGAAATACCACATTATGGGACGACATTAAACTGCATAAGATACTACCTCCACCTACTGTACTAGAGGAGGTAGGACTTCATCTCGGTATTTCATTTATGGAAAGGGGTGAGAAGGCTTCCAAGGAGGCCTCAATATGAGAAAAATCAGGCATGGTATGAAATTACCCAGGTCACTGAGAAAGCACAGTGCCTTAGAATTTGGGGGGACCTAATTATGTGTGCTACCACTTTCAGGTATCATTGGTAAAGAAAATTCCTTCTTCAACCTCATAGAATTAGCCAGTAGCTGATTTAGAACTAAAACCCAGGATTCTTAATCACAGGCAGCATAAAGGGGTAGAGAATGCTCAACCTTTGGAATTCTAATTCCAGATCTGCATTTAAAATCGGACTCTGTCCATTACTATCTGTGTCAGCTGTGTTCGAGGCATTCGAACCAGAGTAAGTCCATCTTGAATAGGGGCTGGGTAAAATGAGGTTGAAACCTGCTGGGCTGCATTGCCAAGAGGTGAGGCATTCTTAGTCACAGGATGAGATAGGAGGTTGGCAGGATTGGTGTCACAAGATACAAGTCATGAAGATCCTGCTGATAAGACAGGAGGCAGAAAAGAAGCCAGCCAAAACCCATAAAACCCAAGATGGTGATGAAAGTGACCTCTGGTTGTCCTCACTGCTCATTATATGCTAATCACAAGACATTAGCATGCTATAAGACACTTTCACCAGCACCATGACAGTTTACAAATGCCATGGCAATGTCCCGAAGTTACACTATATAGTCTAAAACTGGGAGGAACCCTCAGTTCCAGGAATTGCCCACCCCTTTCTTTAAAAAGTCATGGATATCCACCCCATTGTTTAGCATAAACAAGAAATGACTAAAAGTATACACGCTGCTACTCTGTCTATGGAGTAGGCATACTTTTATTCTTTTACTTTCTTAATAAACTTGCTTTCACTTTACTGTATGGACTCGCCTCAAATTCTTTCCTGCACCAGATCCAAGAACCTCCTCTTGAGGTCTGGATTGGGACATTTCTGGTAATGGTTGTAAAACATGGCCACAAAAATTTGTGATGCTCCTCTCAATAAGAGGTGAGTCCAGGTTTTCTCTCTTTTCTTCTGTGCTCTGTGACTTTCTCAATTGAATGTGGTGGAAGTGTTGCTGTTCCAGTTTCCAGGTCCAGACCTTAAAAACTGGTCCACTTCCTGTATCTTGGTACACTTATTCCTGGACCCAACCACCATGCTCTGAGGAAGCCCAAGCCACATGGAGAGCCCATAAATACATGTTTTAGACTGGCAGTTTCAGCTAAAGTCTCAGTCAGCAGCCAAAATTAACACTAGACATGGGAGTGTGGGATCCTTTGAGATAGCTTCGGTCTCTGTGCTGACTATAACCACATGAGAAACCCTGAGCTAGAACCACCTAGCCAAAGCATCTCCCAGACCTGCAAAAGATAATAAGAATTAAATGGTTGTTATTGCTGTAAACCACCATGTTTTGGGACGATTCATTACTCAGCAATAAACAACTGGAACAGATTTTGTGAGAAGACTCAGCTATGACACTAGCCTGGTTAAATCTTGCAGGCTGGGGTAATGTCCCCCAAAAGGTTATAGTACATGTCCTCAATCACTATCCAATATATGGTGTGTTTCCCATAGCCTGGATCACAGATCTGAGAATCAAGAGATAGAAATGAGAGTGGCTTCTTGCCTCATCATACCTAGCAATCTACCAGTGATATTTTTGCTTTTCATCCTTGCAACTTTGGTCTAGAGGTCTTAGGGAGGGATAGGTGCTGCCACTGGGACAGTGATGATTTGATTAAACTGGAAGTCAAGACTTCCATTTGGCCACTTTGAGTTTCTCATGTCTGTGCTCAACAGGCGAAGAAAGGGTTTACTGTACTAGCCCGGGTGACTAATCCTGACTATTCAGAAGAAGTTAGGTGGTTGTTACACAATCAGGATAAGGAGGGAGTATGTCCAGAAGGAGATGATACCCTGAAGTGCCTCTGAGCACTCTCATGTCCTGTGATTAAAGTCAAATGGAAAACTACAACCCAATACCTATAGAACTGCCAATGACCCAGACCTTTCAGGAATAAACTTTAGGGTCACCCACCAGGCACAGAACCAAAAGAAGCCAATCTGCTTGCAGAGGGCAAAGGGAATATAAAATTTGTGTAGTAAAAGGAAGTTAAAAATAAGAGCTACAAGCATACAACAAGTTACACAAAAACTATAATAGTTACAAGATTTTTTTTGTTGTTAAATATAAAGGATAATTGCTTTTATATTAGGTGAAAAAAATAGGCTGCCATTATTTTTTTTGAGAAGTTAAAAATGGGTAAAGGACATGTAAATGGATGCCAAGTTGTCAAAGAGTGGAGTATGTGGGCTTTGGACTGTGTTGACCTAGCTAAGCTGGAACTAGGCTTCTCAGAATTTCCAGAATTCCCTGTATAGCTTCAGGATACATTGACCACAAGAGACATTTTGCATGTGATTAGAAAGGTGGTAGGGGAAAAAAAAGCACCTTTTTTTTTTCCCCCACTTGCTGATGGTTGATATAGAGCCCAGGTGCTATTACCACTCACACACATGCTACCACTGTCCTGCTACCTAGCTCTGATGACATGGCAACAGCAACTCTCACTCCGATTGGATCTCCTTCTTTAGTTACTCCAGATCTGGGGCCAGTGTGTGCAACTTCATGGCAAAAGGTGCTAGCTTCTCCTGCGGTCATGAATGTCATTGCTCTCCCTGGCTCCACGTCCATCTTTCTTCTCTTCCCAATTGCCTGTTCTGCTGAATTCAAATATAGAAGAAACAGCCTTACATAGACAGCTTAACTATTTCTCACACTTGGGCAAGGTCAAACCCTCAGAATAAATGCCTTGCTTATACAATTTGCAGAGTTTCTGCTTCTCTGATCCAACCCTAACTTGGGGGCCTATGTGACCCCTTTCTCATGATGCTCCCCCAACACTGGCCTTCTTTCTACCCCCAGAGCATGCCAAGCTTATTCCAACCAAGGACAATTAACATTTACAGTTCCCATGCCTGAAGCCTCTTTCCCAGATAGCCTCACGCCTGGCCCCTTCTCATCAAGCATTCTCAGCTCAAATGTCACCTCTACCATATGTCTTTCTCTGACCACAGTGTCTAAAATAAACCTGTAGTCATTCTTAATCACATTGCACCATTTATTGTTTCCATGGCACCGATCACTCTCTAAAATTACATTTTTGTTTGTATAATTACTAGTTATCTATCTTCGGGAGCTTTTTGAGGGCAGGATTTTACTTATCTTCTTAACCTCTGTGTCCCCATGCCCATTACAGAGCCTGGCACTGAAAAGGTGACAACACATACGTGTAGAATGAATAAAAGACTTTGTTCAAGCTACTTACCTCTTGGACCCTCAGAGCCCTGAGCTATCTGTGACATAACCTGGTCTTTCTCAAAGAGCCACTGAGAGTCTTAGCTGAGCCTGCAGATGAAAAAAGCCTGAAGTGCTTCGCAAAGAGTTGGCTCTCAGAGCTTCAGTCACATTCCCCACATCCATTGCTAGGAGCCTCAGAGGGGACCTGGGGGCCAAGCCAGAATTGCTAAGGTAGAATCAGATCTCTGGGACTCCTGGATGCCAAAAGGATATTTTTACTTGTGTCTTCACAAGATGCCAGACTCTCCCTCTGCTAATAGCTCTGGTGTGCTATGTACCATCATCTTAAAAAACACTTTCACAGCTTCTATCCTGGTAATTCTTATTTCTCAGCCTTTTGCTTTCCTATCCACCCACAGAGCCAGTAACAATCCCCCAGCCTCTGCCTAGTGCCCACTGAATCACACTCACATTGGCGTCTAATTGATTTCTTTCCATCTGTGGATGAAACGAAACATTGCTTTCATCTAGCCTGGAAGGAAGGTGGGTACTGAGGAGGCAATGTCAGGATTTCTGGAGGAAAATTCAGTAATTCTGCACATCAATAAAATCCAAACAGGACAGTGAGTCCAGCTTACATATCCTAAGTGTGGATCTTACAAAATTAAAGCTAAAAATTCCCAAGCAGGTGTGTGGGTGAAAAGGAAGAAGCCAGGCAGTGATAACACAATTCATTTTCAACTCTTAGTAGGGGAAGTGATTAACTTTATTCACCTCCCAAGCTGCATGGGACACGTATCGGCCCACAAAGTGGAATAAGTGGCTCTATCAGAAGTGCCCTTCCTCCCTTAGTGCTCATGCCACACTCATGGAGTATATTCAGTGGAACCTGAGAGATTGCCCCGGGATGGAGGCAAGAGACCATTTGGCCACAGTTTTTCTGGAAGACAGGAGAAAATGGTCTACAGAGACAACATTGAAACACACACAAGATTTCTTTGGCCATCTTCTTGCTTTGGGGAGTGATGTCTTTGCCTCCTTGACAGAGAAAATGTTGCCCTCTCCAATTCCTTCCTTCCTTCATTCTCTCACTAAATATTTATTGCTAAACAATGTTCTAGACATCAGGGCTTAGCAACGATCTGTCCTGGGGACATTCACACTTACATGTAAAGAAAGAGACAAGTCAACAGTCCATTTCATTACCGTGTAACAGGTTTTGTGATGGAGAGAACAGAGTTCTACAGGGGTACTATGATGGGACACCCAATCCAGTGTGACTGAAGAGTAAGAAGCCAGACAGTGATGACACAATTCATTTTCATCTCTTTATTTGGGACGTGATGAATTTTATCCACCTCCCAAGGATGGAGTGCTCCAGAGAACAGGGATTTCAGGGAGGAATTTTCTTAGGAGGCCTGTTCAGTTAGGATGTAAAAGAACAGCGGATATTTCTCAAGAATACAGAAATAATCCTCAGCATCCATGAGGCAAAGCATTTTTCATGGTCAAGGCCAGCTGTACAAATAAGATATAAAGCTGTCATTGGCCTCCCACTGCTTATCCTAAGACCCAACCCCTTAAGACAGCAGATCAGACCCTGCATGATCTGGTCCCCATAAGGGGGCCCACAGTTACACCATATTCGACCTCCCCATCCCTGCGGCTTTGACCCCACTTGCTTTCCTCTCCCACGCACCTTCCCAGTCACACTCTTCCCCCTCTCTGGACCACTCTCTTTACCTAATCTCCCTTTTCACTCTCCAGCTCTTAGCACAGGAGGGTCATTTGTAGTGGGTTGAATCATGTCCCCCAAAACTCGTGTCCATCTGAAACCTCAGAATGAGACCTTATTTGGAAATAGGGTCTTTGCCAATGTCATTAAGTAAGATCATACTAAATTAGAATATGCCCTAAATTGAGTGATTGATGCCCTCATAAAAAAAAGAGTACAGAACGCACAAGATACACACAGGGACAAATGCCCAGTGACAGCAGAGGCAGAGATCTAAGTGATAGAGCTACAAGGCAAGAAACAGCAAAGCTGGCTGGCAATTACCAGGAGTTAGGAAGAGGCATCTCCCCTGGAGCCCCGAAGGGAGCATGGCACTGCCAACACCTTGATTTTTCACTTCTAGCCTTTGGAACTGTGAGACTATATATTTTGGATGTTGTAAGCCATCAGGTTTGTGGTATTTTGTTGTAACAGACAGAAAATGAATAACTCTTTCCCTGTAAGCCATCAGGTTTGTGGTATTTTGTTGTAACAGACTTAGAAAATGAATAACTCTTTCCCTGACCCACACCATCCTACCCCAACTTGTTCAGAAAACATCCCACCTCTGTCCATACACACACACACCACTTTTGTACTCTTCTGGCAATCCGAACTTCTCTCAGATATCCCTTATCAAAGTTTGTCATTACATAGTTATTGGTGTAATTTTTTCATTGTCTCTTCTACTAAATTATAAACTCTATTTTTGGTAGGGAATCAATTGTTTTAAACCACCTTCAAATATCATCAGAGCTTAACATGATGTAGGTCCTCAATAAGTGTAAGTCTATTCATTAAATAATTATCAGTCTATCCCTACAAGTGTAAATAACTGCAAGAAATACACTAAGTAAGTGCCAAAAGAATGGAAGAGAAAGGCGGGAACAGGAGCAGAAGAGAGAGAACCTGATAGTAGGAAATTAGCAGAGAAGGTTCTGAGAAATTTAAAAAACTTGCATTACTGCATCTTAAGTGGATTTCAGCAAAGACTCAAAGACATGTGCCTAAAAACAGTGGCTTTTCAAACTCTTTTAACCATGACCCCAGTAAGACATACATCTTACATCGTGACCCAGTGCATGTATTAATAGACGGATGTCAGGAAAGAGTAGTTTAATGAAGCAGTTATTACTCCCACTACGTGAATGTGCCCCACTGCTTTCTGTTCTACTCTGTTCTATGCCTTGCTGTGTCTTTCTTCCTCTCTTCCTTCTCCTCCTTTTGCTGCTGCTGTTGCACGAAAACATTAAATTCACTTCACAGCCAACCAATGGGCTGTGCCTGCAAGTTCTGGACTAAAAGCTCCACAGGAGTGGAAGTCACAATAGTGTTGTTCACACCTCCATTCCTAGAACCTAGTGCAGTCCCTGACACATAGTTGTTAGTTGATAAAACCTTGTTCAATACAAGAAAAATAAATATGTTAAGGGTTTCATCTTGTGGTGTCTCTTAAGTTCTCTCTTTTCACATCTGAAGCTATAAGATCATTCTTTTCTCTGAACCTTTCAAAATGTACTGTTTTCAAGGCTATGTAAGGTAGATTGTATTTCATGATGTTCAGTGTTCCTGGCCATACCATTAAACACTCAGTAATTTCTATATGCTAAAAGGCAAATCTAATAATTTGATTCCTCCATTTAAAATTCTTCTCTTGGCCGGGTGCGGTGGCTCACGCCTATAATCCCAGCACTTTGGGAGGCCGAGGCGGATGGATCACGAGGTCAGGAGATCAAGACCATCCTCCTAACACATGCCACGTGTATGAAGGCAGACACTCTACAGGTTTACATTTTCATCCTTATCTTGGCGTTCTTCCTTTATCTCTCTTAACTCAACTTCACCAAGCAGTTAATCATTCCCCTGAATATACCATGACACTTTTACATGTCCCCATGCCTCTCCTAAAGCTGGCCTCTCTGCTTGGAATTCTTGGAAAATTTCTTGTGTATTTCACTCAGCTGAAGTACAAACTCCTATACATTCTTACAGACCATATTCAAGTGGAACCAGCCCTCTAGCTAATGCCACTGTGCACACATAACTCTCCATATTTAATTTCACAATTTGAACACATAAATATAATTTCTTATGTTACTTTTTAGTTATGTTTTGTTAGCTACTTTCTCCCTTCTGTGAACTCCTTGAGAACATAAATGAATGAAATGCTATTAATCTTTATTTTGTATCTCTGGCCCTGAACACACAGTAAACATGGAGAGAAGACAGAAGAAAGGGAGGTAAGGGAGAGAGGAAGGTCCCTCCACTTTCTTATCACTACCCTGTTCCATTAGTCTGTGTGTCTGTTTTTGTACCAGTATCATGCTGTTTTTGTTACTATAACCTTATAGTATGGTCAGTTAACTGATGCCTCTAGCTTTGCTGTTTTTTGCTTAAGATTGCCTTGGCTATTCAGGCTTTCTTTTGGTTCCATGTGAAGTTTAAAATTTTTTTTCTAGTTCTGTGAAGAATGCCATTGGTAGTTTGATAGGAATAACATTGAATCTGTAAATTGCTTTTTAACAATATTTATTAATCCTATCCATAAGCGTGGAATTTTTTAATTTACTTGTGTTATCTCTGATTTTTTTCAGTAGTTTTGTAACTCTAATTGTAGAGATCTTTTACCTTTCTGCTTAGCTGAATTCCTAGGTATTTTATTGTTTTGTGGCTATTGTGAATGAGATTGCATTATTGATTTGGCCCTCAGCTTGGACTGAAAATTCAACAACTTACTCCTGAATTACTTTTGGATAAACAATGAAATTAAAGCAGAAATCAAGAAATTATTTGAAACTGTTGAGAACAAAGATACAACATATCAGAATCTCTGGGACACAGCTAAAGCAGTGTTAGAGAGAAGTTAATATCCCTAAATGCCCACATCAAAAAGGTAGAAAGATCTCAAATTAACTACCTAACGTCACATCTAGAGAAACTAAAGAAACAAGTGCACATCAACGCCAAAACTGGCAGAAGGCAAGAAATAACCAAAATCAGAGCTGAACTGAAGGAAATTGAGATGCAAAAAACCATACAAAAGACCAGCGAATCCAGGTGTTTGTTCTTTGAAAGAATAAATAAGATAGACCGCTAACTAGAATAATAGAGGGGAAAAAAGAGAGCCAAATAAACACAATCAGAAAGGACAAACAGGACTTTACCACCAAATCCACAAAAATACGGAAAATTCTCAGAGACTACTTTGAACACCTTTATGCAAACAATCTAGAAAACCTAGAAGAAATGGATGAATTGCTGGAAACATACAACCTCTCAAGACTGAACGAGGAATAAATTAAATCCCTGAACAGATCAACAACAAATTCCAAAATTGAATCAGTAATAAAAAGCCTAACAACCAGAAAAAGCCCAGGACCAGACAGATTAACTGCTGAATTCTAGCAGACATACAAAGAAGAGCTGGTGCCATTCCTACTGAAACTGTTCGAAAATATTGAGGAGGGACTCCTGACTCCTCCCTAACTCATTCTATGAGGCAAACGTCATCCTGATACCAAAACCTGGCAGAGACACAACAAAAAGAGAAAACTTTAGGCCAATGTCTTTGAATGTGGATACAAAAACTTCAGCAAAATACTGGCAAATCAAATCCAGCAGCACATGAAAAAGCTTATCCACCATGATCAAGTAGGAGGTGCAATGTTGGTTCAACATACAGAAATTAATAAATGTGATTAATCACTTAAACAGAATTAACAACAAAAACCATATGATCATCTCAATAGATGCAGAAAAGGCTTTTGATAAAATTCAACATCCCCACATGTTAAAAACCCTTAAAAACTAGGTATTGAAGGAACATACCTCAAAATAATGAGAGTCATCTATAACAAACCCACAGCCCCCATCATACTGAATGAGCAAAAGTTGGTAGCATTCTCCTTGAGAACCAAAACAAGAGAAGAATGCCCACTCTCACCACTCCTATTCATAGTCCTGGAAGTCCTAGGCAGAGCAATCAGGCAAGAGAAGGAAATAAATGTCATCCAAATAGGAAGAAAAGACACAAACTATTTCTGTTTTCAGATGATATGATTCAATACCTAGAAAATTCCGTAGTCTCTGCCCCCAAATCTCCTAGATCTGATAAACAATATCAGCAATGTTTCAGGCTAGAAAAACAATTGCTCCCTTGGAAATGAAAGAACTTGAGTCGAGAATTTCGAACTCAAAATAACGAAGCTACATTTTCTCCAAAAATGTTAGAAATAAAAATGTTTTAAATAACCTAAAGTTGTTCTTGTAATAACAAGCTAAAAAAACAAATTGGTTAAAAAATGTTTCAGAACCAAAACTCAACACAGCTCTACTTGCCCTTCAATTCACACGTAGTCTCTATTATCACCCTTGACCATGAACTTGCAGTTTTGCATGTAGCATATACCTGAGTAAACTAAAATACCAAAATCAAGAGTTTAAAAAGGGAACCTCAGTAATTATTACTTTTACTACGTATTACTAACTCCCACGTGTATGATAACCAATAGGGGTCTATGTAATGCAAACTGTATCTCATTAACTAATTAATTAATGGTTTTACAGCCAATTTGCATCTTGACAGTGCCTGTTGTATGGGAAGACTAGAATTCAGTATGATAGTACCTTTGCTTCAATGTGCAGATGTGAACTTCTCCACACCGGTGTACATTATCTAGATGGAAACTGTTATTCCACAAGTCCATTTTGTAGGTCTATTTTATTTAAACAAGGTACATCCTCACATTTTACAATTAGTCATGAGCTCCACCCTTGTGAAGCCCAATGACCACTGAAGGGTGGGGCCCCTCATCTGTCCCCAACTAGCTCTTGCAGTCTACTCTTTCCCTTGCCACTAATCCCATAGCCCCCTCTATCTATGGGGGTCCCTCCCCATAAGTCTGGTTGAATCTCTTGAGTTCCTCTTCTTCTGGGTGCTTGCAAAGAAAAACTCACAGTCATTTGCCTTTATGATTCTTAGTCATGATGGAAATGAAAACAAATGGAAATATTTAAGGAATCAGACATTATAGAAGAATATTACAAAAATCCCCAAATTTTTCAGGTCTCAAAATCATGGTCTTCAGTTCACAACTTCTTTGCCAAGGTAGTCCTTAGAATCCACAATAAATTTTTCATCTCCTCTTTAGTTCCTAAGAACATATTCCCTCCCCAAATCTTTTCTTTCCTTTTCTCTGCCTGTAGTCCTGTATATGCCAGCAAGGCGCATCCACAGGTGTGACCTAGTGTACACTGATGTGTTTATTGGTCTTAATGAGATAATTGGAATTTCTGTGACTGGACTAGGGAAGACAAAGATGAATCTCACGGATTTACCTATTTGGAAAATATTCACTGAGCACTGCTCTTTGTTTATCCAATGGTCATAGGAGGCAAAAGCAGGTAGAAGAAAATGTGTTATTCCCTCACAAGGTTCTTAGTTTACCCAAAAAAGATGCTAAATTACTGAGGAAGAATTTGGAATGGTATTTACACTAATTATAGTATTTATGTAATTATGTAAATATAACATCTTAAATACATATATAAGATAGTATATAAATTATAGTATTTATATATAATATATACATATATCAATAAGTATATATACATATAAGATAGTATATCAGAGTATTATATAAATATAGTATCTTATATACATGTATATCTATTATATAGATATAATAGATGTATTATGGAGTGCAGATGTATTATATACATCTTATTATATACATATATCTATTATATACATATATCTATTATATACATACAAATATAGCATCTATATATGTATTATATGTATATATATTTATATGTAATATATACATATATAGTATCTTATATCTATATAAGTTATAGTATATATAGTATTTTATATGTATATAAGATACTATATTTATATAAATATTCTTCCAAATTTTTCCTCAGTTTACCCAAAGAAGAAGCTAAATTACTGAGGAAAAATTTGGAATAGTATTCATATAAATATAGTATCTTATATACTATCTTATATGTATATTTGGATGTATCTTATATATATAGTATCTTCTAAGTATATATGTATATAAGTATAAAATATATGTATATAAATATTTTATAAATATAGTATATATACTTATATGTATATAAATAATATTTCAAATATATACACAAGATAGTATATAAGATACTATATTTATATAAATACTATTCCAAATTCTTGCTCAGTAATTTAGCTTCTTTTTTGGGTAAACTGAGAACTTTGTGAGGGAATAACACATTTTCTTCTACCTGCTTTTGCCTCCAATGCCCTCCCTGAAGGAGAAGGCATGACATAGGTAATTGATGAGTCTCGGAAAACACAGTTGCCTTACAGGGCAGATATGCTCACTTGCATGGATTTGATAAGTTCTTAGCCAATCACTAAACTGCTCCATTGCAAAGGGCTACATTTTTTTCAGAGCTGCTTCTGACTAAATGGATTGAGTTTACTTTAGGAAGCCCCCACATGTCTTAGCTAGCTCAGGTCGCTATAACAAAATACAATAGACAGGGTGGCTTCAACAACAGAAATTTATTTTTTCACTCTCCTGGAGGGTGGAATCCAAGATCAGAGTGCTAGCATAGTCAAGTTCTGGTGAGGTCTTCTTCCTGGCTTACAGATGGTCGTCTTCTTGCCGAGTCTTCATAAGGAAGGGGGCTAGGGGAATCTTTCTGGTCTCTCTTCTTATAAGGGAACTAATCACATTAGGAGAGCTCCACCCTCATGACTCCATCTGAACCTAATTATTTCCCAAAAGCTGCATCTCCAAATACAATTACTATGGGAGTGAAGGCTTCCACACAGGAACCCAATTCAGTCCATGGCACCTCATGACTGAAAGATCTGGAGCCAGGCATAGTGACTCATGCCTGTAATCCCAGCACTTTGGGAGGCCAAGGTGGGAGGACCACTTGAGCCCAGGAGTTCAAGACCAGCCTAGGCAACATAGTGAGCCCCATCTCTTAAAATAATTAAAAGGCTGGGTGTGGTGGCCCATGCCTGTAATCCTAGCACCTTGGGAGGCCGAGGTGGGCAGATCACGAGTTGAGATCGAGACCATCCTGGCCAACATGGTGAAACTCCGTCTGTACTAAAAATACAAAAATTAGCCAGGCATGGTGGCGGATGCCTGTAGTCCCAGCTACTCGGGAGGCTGAAGCAGGAGAGTTGCTTGAAGCCTGGAGGCAGAGGTTGCAGTGAGTTGAGATCAGGCCACTGCACTCCAGCCTGGCGACACAGTAAGACTCTGTCTAAAAAAAACCAAAACAAAACAAATTTTTAAAAATAAATAAAATTTATTTTATTAGTTCTCCATCTGGCTTTGATTAATAAGAAAGATCACCTAGATATTCTTTCCGACTCCATTGTTCATCTCTAACCTGGCACCCATAGTAGGGAATAGGCCTTTATTGAGCCCTTTCAAATCCGAATCAATCTTCTCAGATGTTTGTAGAATTGTGGAAGGAGGTAAAAGGGATTCTATAGAGATACATTCTTCTAAATCAGTGTTTCCCAGTTGAGTTGCCATGAGTCACTAGCTTATTTATGATACCTAAGTAAGTGTCAGTGGGGAAAAAAAAAAAAAGTTCTATGGTTAAACAAGTTATGGAACACTTCGTTTTTAACCCCCTCTCAAAGTCGCCATGCATATTGGTGTGAGAGGTTAGGTTTCTCTAAAGAAACCTGATTAGCTCTGTGTAACCTGGGGTTTCTCACTCTTACTTGATCGCAGAACCGTTTTTAGCTGAACACCAATTAACCTCATAGGGAACTAAAGTGCCTCACGTTTGTGAATAGCTGTTCTAGACCATGCCCTTCATCCTCCAGTTTCCTGATGTGTTGTTTTATCTGAATGCTGCTTCTGTCTCTCTCGAATTTCAGTTTAAATCCCTCTTGATCAAGGGAGTAAGTTCACTCTTTACAAAACCCTTTCCGTCCAGTAGCCTCTAGCAGCAGCAAGCTTATTATTCAAGTATCTCAAAACACAGTCCACAGGACCATGACTTGTTTCTTTTAAATTTTCTACAAGGTTCACTTCACACACCTTCCTTTCACCTCTACGTTATCATCCTTTAGCGGGAGAATAAAAAGAAACGTCAATATCTTGTGTCTTGAGGCCCTCAGTCTTTTTTCCCAGACATCAAACTATTAATACTAGAGACAAATTTCAAGCTGCTTAAGGTTGCATCAATTTTACCCACACATCCTAAAAGAAGTGGGTAGTGATTGCTAGATTTGATGCATCTTGGCAGGCGCTCAGTCACTGCAGGAAGTCAGCTCTCCACCAGATCAGGCATATTCAATCTGTGTGCATCCACCCCCATACAGCTCAGCAGACTCCCCGACCACCCCTGGCATATTTTTATCCTGGATCTGTAGTTGCAAGACTCCTTACACCTGCTCCTATACTGCTCTCTAAGCATGAACTGCAGTACCTGTCTAAGAGGGTACAGCTTTTACCTTCTGTAGGCAGAGCCTCAAGACATGCCTATGCTCCAGCTTCAAAGCTTTGCCTTTCTCTTACTCTTCTGAACTTCATTCTTCTTCTGGCCAGCCTCATGACACTGGTTTTAATTCCTCTCCTGTCTCCTCTGAATTTCTTTTTCTTTTTTTCTGACGACCTTAATGAATTAAGTCTCCCATCCAAACAGGAACTGCTTCATCCTCACTAATAAGAGGTAATACAGAAAAAAATCCCTAAAGCCCTTTCACTGCCTCCCCAGTAGGGCACCCAGTTTATATTTATAAAACCTGTAATTGACAAAAGCCTCCAGGCAGAAAGACAAACATAACACATTCCCTGAAGGTCATTGGAGCTCTTTCCTTATCTCCCAGGCAGAGAGATAAACAACAGACTTTTGTGGTACCTCCTGAAACTCCTGGACTCTTAACTGCTATGTCAAATTATGATTGCTCATCCTCTCTGCCAATAGGATTCTAGGAGAAAAGAGACTCAAATAATAGGCACACAGTTTTGAAACAGACTTACCAGTCTTCATCTACTCCCTACTTGCCAGCCCCAATTCATCTGATAATGCCGTATTTACCAAGCTAATTAAACCATTTAACAGTTTGAATACTATCATCACTCTTATGCATCAATGGAATGACAAGAGAGTCAGGGGTTCATGTGCTATAAAGTGCAATTATTGTCTTCACTTTGAATTGCTTTCTGACTTTTTGTTTATTTTATTCAGATACAGTGTGAGGAACATGAGACTCCATATGTTCTTTTATTTTCTGTCATGTCCTTTGAGAATAAGTTGGAATCATATAAATATTTACCATGGAATAAAATTTGAATACAATGACAAAAGTGTGTTGAAATTATAAGACAATCTGCATAACAAAGATGTCACTAATGTGGTCAATTGGTGTAGCAGAACGTATTTTTAAAATAGTTTATCACATAATTGTTAAGACAATTGCATAAATGTATTCAGTTTCTAATGTGAAAAAGGGATCAAAGATCATTTCAGCACAAGACAAAGTAATTTTTTTATTGTCTTGCTAGGTTCATCAGGCTAAAATTATACAATATTTTTTGTTGACAGAGCATCCCCCTAAATGAAATTAACATTTGCTTTGCCAGTCATACTGGAGAAGTAGTTAATCCAGGTTAGAAAGTGCAGTGGGATTTTGGAATAGAGGAGCGAGAAACTTCTTCCTCTATGGGACGGAAAAGACTAGACATGTGGAGAGGGCAGGAGTAGCCCAGATGTTTGAGGTAAATGACTTCTGGACATGTAGAGACAACAAGGTATAAGTGGCACCACTGAGCATTCTGTTCTTGAAGGAACTCTCAACTGGAAGCAGCATTGGCAGCAGAAGCACAAAGAGGTAGCTGTCTTCTGAAACAGTCAATGTTGTACAACCCCTATTTCAAGGGGGCAGATCTGATTTCTTCTTCCAGGGAATCCAGGAGTGTAGGCAAGATGGACATCTTGGACATGAGAGAAGCAGCGTATTCTCACTGGGGCTGGGGAGAAATCATCAGCATCAGTTCCAGTGGAAGCAAAAGAATAAACAGATAAGGGAGCAAAATTATAACAAGACAATTGGAACTAAGGGGTCAGAGAAACTTGCTCTTCTATGTAAGTATTGCAACACCACAGGAAAACTCAGAAATGACTGCAGAGAACAGTTTGATGTGAAATAATATTTAACAAGTAGGATGGCAGGGGCTAATTCTATAATCATACTTTAGAATGATGTCAGAAAGATAACAATATATAAGGTGACAGCCCTCATCCTCCTACAGAAATACCAATTTTATAACCATTCATAAAGGAAAATATCTTCAAAAGAGCTCTGGAATCCAGGTGAGAGATTACAGTACCTGGGTGGAGCCCAAAAATGAGAAAAGATATATTAAACAGAGTTGGAAGGATAGTTTCGCATTACCCACAGCACTCCTCTCACAAGCCCATGCAGTGCAGTACAGAGAGATATACCTTCAGGCCTGAAGTCTCCTATGGGGAAAAGAGAGGAAAAGGAGTGTCCAGCTTCCCCACAGATCCTGGCATAAAGACCTGCCCCTCAAGACTTGTTGTGGGTCTGCCCTCATAGATCCAGGCTCTAGGTTTTCCCATGGAGACCCAGGCTCTGGGACCATCACCCATCCACATACCCCAACAGCATGCCTACCTGGATTGCTTTCCTTGCTGAGTCCAGTCTGCAAAGACTAGTAAAAGTGACTACTTCAAATGTGCACATACCAACACAAGGCCACAGGATCACTAAGTTTCAGGGAGGTTTAGCATTTCCAAAAGAACAAAATAAATCTCCAGTAACCAGATCTATAAAAATGAAGATCTATGAACTGTCTGATAAATAATTTAATCTCCTTTTAAAACTCAGTGATCAAGAACAGGAAACCAAACATAGCATGTTCTCACTCATAAATGGGAGCTGAACAGTGAGAACATGTGAACTTAGGGAGGGAAACATCACACACTGGGGCCTGTCAGGGGGTAGGGGGCTAGGGGAGAATAACATTAAGAGAAATACCTAATGTAGGTGATGGGTTGGCAGATGCAGAAAACCATCATGGCACATGTATACTTATGTAACAAAACTGCACACTCTGCACCTGTACCCCAGAACTTAATAATAAAAAAAAACTCAGCTACAAGATAACACAAAAAGATAACTAAATGATATCAGAAAAATAATAATGATAAAATAAGTTCAATAAAAAGAAACCATAAAGAAGCAAGTATAAATTCTTGAGCTGAATAATACAATGACTGGAATGGAAAATTTCAACAGAGAGTACCAAAAGCAAACTCAATCAAGCAGAAGAAAACATCGGTAAGCCCAGGGACAGGCCATTTGAAATTACGCAGTCAGAGAAAATAAAAGAAAAAAACATTTTTTAAAAAAGTAAAGAGAACCTACAGGAGTTATAGGCCACCATCAATATATGCATTTTTGGAGTCCCAGAAGTGAAAGTAAAAGCTTATTTAAAGAAATAATGGCTGAAAACTTCCCAAATCTGGGGAGGAAATGATCATACAAATTCATGAATCTTAAAGAACCCCAATAAGTTTAACCTAAAAAAAGTCTACATTGAGACACATTATAATTAAATTGTCAAAACTCAAAGACAAAGAGAAAACTGTGAAAGCAACAAGAGAAAACTGACTCATCATATACAAATAAACTGCTATAATACTTTCAAAGGATTTTTCAGCAGAAATCTTGCAGGCTAGGAAACAGTATGATGAGATATTTAAAGTGCTGAAAGAAAAAAAAAAAACTAGTAATATTATATCCAGCAAAACTGACTGTAGAAATGAAAAACAAAAACTTTCCCAGACAAACAAAAACTGAAGGAATTTGTCACAACTAGACCTGCCTTACAAAAAGTTCTAAAGGGAGTTCTTCGAGTGTAAACAAAACTGGCAAGCAAAACAAAGCATATAAAAATATAAATCTTACTGGTAAAGATAAGCATATAGGCCAATACAGAGTAATGTAGTAGTATAAGGGTGACAAATAATCACGTTTATTCCTAGTATAAAAGTTAAGACAAAAGTATCGAGAATAAACACACCCCCAAAATTTATTTGTACCAAGTATAAAATATTTAGAAAGTAAATTCTGTTATCAATAACATTAACTATTGGGAGGGTGTAGCATCATGTTTTGTGTGCAACTGAAGTTGATATCAGCTCAAAAGAGACTGTTAACAATAATAAAAAATTTTATGCAATTCTCATAGTAACCACTAAGAAAGAATATAGCAGAAACAAAAAATTATAAAGAGAAAAGAATCAAAGTATATCCCTACAAAAAAAATGATCAGATCACAAAGGAAACAGCAAGAGGGGAACAAAAGAACTACAAAATAGAAAAAAAAAACAAAAAACAAAACAAAATGGCAATAATAGATCCTTACTTACCAAATAGTTACTCTAAATGTAAATAGGTTAAATTAATCAATCAAAAGACACATAGTGGCTAAATGGAAACAAAAAACGAAATCCAACTATACTCTGTCTATAAGAGACCCACTTTAGATTTAAGAACACATATAGGTTAACAGTGAAAGGATGAGAAAAGATATTCCATACAAATGGTAACTAAAACAGGGAATGGGTGGCTATACTTACATTAGACAAAATATACGTTAAGTAATAAACTGCCACAACAGAAAAAGAAAGTCATTACATAAGATAAAATTGTCAATTTAACATGTAACAATTAAAATTATATGCACCCAACATTGGAACACTTAAATTCTGGAACACTTAAAATTATAAGGAAAATAAGTATTATAAGGAAATTAAATGTTTCCACATTGGAACACTTAAATTTATAAGGAAAATATTAACTAGAGCTTAAGGATAGCCAGAAATACAATAATACTAGAAAACTTCAATACCTCACTTGCAATAATGAAAAGATCATCTAGATAGAAAGCCAACAGGAAACAGCAGACACTAAAGACACCACAAAAATACTTAGAACCAATAAATGAATTTAACAAAACTGCAAGGTGTAAAATCAATATTAAAAAATGAATTTTTATAAACAGAATAATCTGGAAAGAAATTTAAAATCTCATTTGCAATAGCATCAAAAACCTAAAATAATTAGGAATAAACTTAATTTAAAAACATAAAAGACTTGTTACACACAAGAGAATAAAAAGACACCCTGTGTTCATGGATTGGAAAAATTAATACTGTTAAAATGTCCATACTACCCAAAGCAATCTACAGATTCAATGCAATTCCTATCAAAATTATAATGCAATTTTATAGAAATAGAAAAACATCCTAAAATTCACTTGGAACCATAAAAGATCCTGAGCAGCTAAAAATAATCTTGAGAAATAACATACTTTCTGATTTCAAAGTATATTTCAAAGCTTTAGTAATAAAAATAGTATGATCCTGACTTAGAAACAAACAGATAGACCAATGGAACAGAATAGTGAACCTCAAATAAACTCATGTATTTACAGTCAACTGATATTTGACAGTTGTAAAATCCCAGCTACTTGAGAGGCTGAGGCACGAGAATCACTTGAACACAGAAAGTGGAGGTTGGGGTGAAATTTGCACCACTGCCCTCCACCCTGGGCAACAGAGTGAGACTCTGGGAAAAAAAAGAAAAGAGAGAGAGGCGAGGGGAAGAAGATGAAGAGGAGGGAGAAAGAAGAAAAGAAAGAAGGGAGAAAGGGAGGAAGGAGAAGAGAAGAGAGAAAGGATGTTTTCTTCAATAATATGTGGTGTTAGAAAAACTGGATATCCACAAACAAAAGGACAAAATTGAACTCTTACCTCATACCATACAAAAAACCCTCAAAATTGATTAAGTATTTAAAAATAGGACCTGAAACTGTAAATCTTCTAGAAAAAAATAGGAAAAACGCTTCTGGATATTGGTCTTGGCAATAATTTTTTGGATGACACAAAAAGCTTGGGCAGTAAAAGCAAAAATAGACAAGTGGTATTACATTAAACTAAAAAGCTTCTGCACAGAAAAGGAAACAATCAACAAAATGAAAGGCAACCTATGAAATCAAAGAAAATATTGGCAAACCATACACTATCTGATAAAGGGCTAATATTTAAACTATATAAGGAACTTCTACAGATTAATAGAAAAAAATGTTAAGAAATGGGAAAAGGTACTGAATAGGCATTTCTCCAAAGAAGATATACAAATGGCCAGCAGGTATACAAATAGGCATTCAACATCACTAACCATCAGGGAAATGCAAATCAAAACCACAATGTAATATTATTTCACATATGATGGCTATTTTATATACATATATAGCAATATTGAATGTCAAGCAAGATAACAAATATTGGAGAAGATGTAGGGAAAATAGAATCCTTGTACACTATTGGTGGGAAAGTAAATTGGTATATCTACTATGGAAAACAATATGGCAATTACTCAAAAACTAAAAATAAAACTATCATTTTATCCAGCCATCCAACTTCTGGACATTTGTCCAAAGGAATTGAAACCAGAATCTCAAAAAGATTTATGCATTCCCGAGTTCATGTCCTTTGCAGGAACATGGATAAACCCGAAAACCATCATCCTTAGCAAACTAACACAGGAAGAGAAAACCAAACACTGCATGTTCTCACTCACAAGTGGGAGTTGAACAATGGGAACACATGGACACAGGGAGGGGAACATCACACACTAGGGCCTGTCCGGGGGTGGGAGGCAAGGGGAGGGAGAGCATTAGGACAAATACCTTATGTATGCGGGGCTCAAAACCTAGATGACAGGTTGATAGGTGCAGCAAACCACTATGGCACATGTATACCTATGTAACAAACCTGCACGTTTTGTACCTGTATCCCAGAACTTAAAAGTTAAAAAAATATTTATGCATTCCTATGTTCATTGCAACATTATTCATGAAGCTAAGACATATAAGCAATTTAAATGTCCATTGATGAATGAATAAATGAACTGTGGTTTATACATATAGTAGAACAGCATTTAGCCTCAAAAGAGAAGGAAACCCTGCCATTTTTAACAACATGGTGAACTTGAAAAATACTATGCTAATTGAAGCAAGTCAGACACAGAAGGAAAAATATCACATAATACCACTTATAAGATGGATCTAAAAGAGTCAAATTTATCAAAGTAGAGAGCGAGATGGCGGTTACAGTGGTTGGCAGGAGATGAAAATGGGGAGGTATTAATCAAAGGGTACGAAGTTTCAGTTACAAAAAAAATAAGTCCTAGAGGTTTATTGTACAGCATAGTGCTTATAATAGTTAATAGTATTCTGTATACTCAAAAATTGGCTGAAATTATAGATGTCTTGTTAAGTGTTCTTATCACAAAAAGAAGAAATAAGAGGATGAGAGGAAACTTTCGGAGGTGTTGAATGGGCTTTACAGCATCGATTGTGATTATGGTTTCATAGATACATACTTGTCTCCAAACTCATCAAATTGTATACATTAATTGTGTATAGTTTTTCATATGTCAACAATAATAGAGCGAGAGGCCCTTCCCAGAGCAGCTCTCCTTGCTCCTGTGCCAACTGGGAAGCTTCAGTTTCAGCTCTCGTGTTCAAACTTTTCAAATGTTCATCAGATACCAAGTTCTGCACTTCTCAACTCCAGGGAAACTATGTCAAGTTCTTCAGATATCTTCCTGAGGCTCTCCTTGCATGACTGGAGTTGTAGGGCAAGCATCCCATGTGCTATAGTGGAGAAGGGAGTGAGGACTCACAGCTTTCTGACAGCTCCTTATCTAATGAGTCTACTTTTTCATCTCTCCAAAGTGTTTTATTCCATCGACCTTTCCTAATACCGAACCTAGAAGGGCATAGGACTAGAGCAAGCCCTGGAAGTGTGCCTCTGTAACATGTGGGAGTACTAGGGACTGCTGTGTTGTTCTTGACCTTTGAGGTCTCTGAGAAAACAGAAAGCATCTCACTTAATACTCTTTTATATAACTGTAGAACAAATTATTGTTACATCATTTATGTGCCCATGTGTGGATGTTTGGATATAAAACCACATTAATATCTTGCAGAACTCAATTTGGAAAATCTGGGCTAAGGCATTTCTGATTAACTTGCATTAGACAGAAGTTAGCCCAACTTCCTTCTGAGAACAACACTTGCTCAGAAAGTCTTAGGCTGAATGATCCAAAACACCTACAGTGTTTTGCTGAAATCAAGCTTTGGGCTGCAAAGTTGGCATGTCTTTCCAGCAGAGGGTATTGGATTTGAATCGCTCAGCTCTATTTGGAACCAACAAAGCACAATTATACAACTGTTGTTCTGGGCTTCTAATGATGTCAGAGGATAGGGAACATGGAAAACACAATTGTCCCACTTAGAGAAATTAGCAAGGACCCCAATGTCATCATCATGAAACTAATCAGCTTACTCATCAGCTCCATATTCTGAAGCTCAGCTAGTTTTTATGAAGCCCCTATGGGAATTAGAAAAGACCCTCCCCACTCTCGGCAGATAAATTAGAAAGAGATAGCCTCCTGGACAGGTGTACCTCCAGGCCACAACTGAGCTTGGTCTCGATTTTAACCACATTCAGCCACATGCCCTGGCTAGTTACAAACTGTGCCATCGTAAACAGTGGCCCCAAATATATTTTGTTTATTTTAAATAAAGTTAATATTTTCACCATAGATGTGATCATGTTTATACAAATTATTTCTAAAATATGTAAAAAACAACTCTTTTTGCCGCCACCCAAAGGCATAAATGTTGTATTTCTTGAGCATATTTTAAGTGGTTGTGATCACACTGTATATATGGCTTTGTATACTTCTTAATATAACAATATTATATAAGCTCCTTTTTTGTCCTACAAATTATTTGTCAATGCCATGCTAAGTAGTTTTTCCATAGATATCAACAAGAAAGACATGAGCAAATCTTAGGGAACTCAGGGAAACGCCAAAGACAGATGAAAATGAATGAAAAATTCTAGGGCCTATCTTTCTGGCAAAGATTAAAACAGGGAAAACACATATACAAATGGAAGGTTTGAAACCCATATTTTGGCAGATATTTTCTGAGAGTGCAAGTCTTGAAGGGACTTAGGATTGAGATTCAAGAAATCTGGAACTCACCATGGTCCAGCACTCTCTCCGTTTGAGGAAGGCTGGATCAAAAAGCACCTCACTGGGCCAACTCATGCCAGCTTCTCAAAGCCAAGGACAGCATTTTATCCAAATATTTTGCCTTAATGTCAACTGAAAGTCAAACTCTAAAAATAGCAGAAGGCATTTTGCAAATCTAATTAGTCTCCTCTGAGATGCTCTGGGGTGCATTGAGTACCATCTATCTGCATTTGGTAGACTAGAAGTAGGGAGAGGTGGAGTAGAATAACCCACTGGTGAGCTGCTGCCAGTGGAGGGCCAGGCTTTTATGAAGCTCAGGGTGACAAACAGCCACCCCATTCACTGACCTGCTTTATGGAGACCAGAGGTGATGTTCAGAGACAGCCTTGGAAAGAGCTATTGCTTGGGACTGGGAGTGGTGGCTCATGCCTGTAATCCCAGCACTTTAGGAGGCTGAGATGGGTGGATCACTTGAGGCCAGGAGTTCCAGAACAGCCTGGGCAACATGGTGAAACCCCAACTCTACTAAAAATCCAAAAAAAAAAAAAAGCTGGTGTGGTGGCACATTCCTGTAGTCCCAGCTACTCCAGAGGCTGAGTTGGGAGGATTGCTTGAACCCAGGAAGTACAGGTTGCAGTGAGTCAATATCACTGCACTCCAGCTTGGGTGACAGAGTGAGACTCTATCTTAAAAACAAAAAAGCTACTGCTTGCAGAAAGTTATATTTGGCATTCCTAGTCTCTTTGCATCCCCTTCCTGAAAGCACCTCACCAGAAAAAGTTCTCATCCATATGTCTCTCCCCAACCCCTGCCCATCAAAATAAATTCTATAGAGGGCTAGATTTGTCAGTTCTCCATGTGACAAAAACTCAGAGCTCTGCATCCCAGGACGTGAGTTCTCTAAGTCATTAAATAAACTCTGGCCAATCATGTAAATCCTTCGGGATTCTGACAGTGACTTGTTATATTTGAAAGTTTCTTAGATTTTGTCTTTACAAAAATAAGAAATGCTCAGGATAGATTTTATGTCACAACTCATGCATTCAACTCAACATATGTTTATTGGACACCTTTTATGAAACACAAGACAAATTTTGTAATAAACTATATTAAATCATTCATGAGAATAACATGCATTGTGTATATTTCCTGAATGGAAATGGAAACCAAACTTGTTCACAAAAACTCCTAATGAATCACTTAACTGAATCAATTATACCCCTAACATGAACAGATGATTCACACAAAAGGGATAGAGTTTAAGAAAAGGACTATTTATAAATATGTTGGCAGCGTGAAGAGAAACCCACTAAGGACAGTGAAGCACCCTAGAGCCAGCAACAATGGAAAGCTTTTACCTCTCCTCAGCCAAAAGATAAAAGAGAAGAAGCTATTGCTGGAACCAGTGAGACCCTTAGCTCTAGGAGGATGGGGCTTCCCAATTGAAGCTGGAATTTTCAAGAGAGGAAAGTAGCCATTGCCAAACTGTGGCCAGAAGGGACACAGAGGGATAAATACTCAAGCTCACTCCCTTTCCACTCTTCTGCCAGTGATTCTCATTGACTGAACCCAACAGGAGCCCAACTATCCTTAGAGGTTAGCTTTTGGTGGCACAGAAGAATGACAGAAAGGTTTGGGGAGTGGATCTGGGAAAGCAAATGAAGGACACCCATTGTAGCCCATTCACCACCACCCCACTGTCTCCCTTTGCATTCACTCTTATGCTTTGGATGGAAAACTCATGATCTTAACAGGTGGAACACATAAAATGTTAGTAGCTATTATATCATCACTCGATAATGTCAATTCAGTTTCACCTTAAACCTAAAATGTTAACAACAGGAGTGCTCTTCATATAAGACAGTTGGGGTGGGAGGAAGAAGACAAAAAAAAAATAATTAATTCACCTAAAATTTAGCTGCTACAGTTTTCATTTCTGTAAGTGGTCACAAGAAATTAATTGGTAATCATTGCTTCTTTCTTCCACTCATGTATTATATTTACTAGCTGCAGAGTAGCTCCTGCATCTCCTTGAGATGGAATGACTCAAACCCTCATTTTTTTAGGGTCTTAGTCATCAACTATCCTTTTTTACTGAACTGCTACAGCTTTTCATTGACTAGAACTATTGGACAAAGAAGTACTAAGAGAGACCCAAAGAATTCCCATGGGTCCCAGATTGGTCTTAATTTAGTCCTTCTATGTGATAGGGTACAATAAGCATAAACCTACTGCTTCAATTATTTCTTCATAAGTGTTTTGTGGTACTCAATTTTACCTTCTAAAATGACCCCCAATGATTTATATCTCTTGGTATTGATACCCTTCTGTCACTCCCCTTCCTATGCTTATGTGTGTGAGCTGGTCTTAGTGACTTGCATCTAATGTACAGAATATGGCAAAAATGATGGCACTTTACTTTTGAGATGAGGTCATTAAGGATTTGACATCTGTCTTCTCTCTATCTTTATCTTTATCTCTATCTCTGTTCCTCTGGCTATTCTGGAATTCTTGCCCTGATGAAGCATCTAACATGTTGTTAGGGGCCCTATGAAGAAGGCCATTTGGCAAGGAAGCCCAGTGAGGAACTGAGGTCCCCAGTCCAAGAGCCATCATGGAACTGAATTCTGCTAACAACCACATGAGTAAAATTAGATGTGGATTCTTCCCCAGTCAAATCTTCAGATGAGACTGCAACCTCAACAGATACCTTGATTGCAGCCTTGTGGGAGATCTAAAACAGAGATTTAGTTGATAAATGCCTGTTGTTTTAAATGACTAAGGCTAAGGATGATTTTTCATACAGTACTAAGTAAATAATTTAAGAGACGTTGTAATGTGGTCTATCATGGTAATGGATAAGGCAACAAACTTTTTTATTGGTAATCAGGACCTGATCTTTACAGTGACAGCCATCTCTGCCTGTTGGATCAACAGCAAAAGGACCCTAAAATGGCAGGGGCAATTCCCAGCTTCAAATTTAACAGAACCATGTCTGTAATTCCTGTTAAAAGTATTCTTCTCTTGGGCACAAGGACCTCCAACCCCATTAAGATAAGGTTGTAAAAGAAAGCAGCAAAAGTTCCTTAAGTATGCTTTAATTTCCATTCCATTAACCTTGGGCCTATGCATTCTGGTTTGAGGGGAGACAGCACCACTTAGGGCCACTGATTTAAGGCATGTACTTTATCCTGTAAGTTCTGATCTCATATGGTGTTGTCTCCCAGCTGGCACCATAAGTGAATCTTCAACAGGGCGTTCTATAAGTTTATCAAGCAAGCTTCTCCTCATTGATGGGTCACAATAGATGTGAATCCATTGGTATATTTCTTTTACCATAAGTTCCTTGTTCAGATGCATGAAGTATGAGACACCATGGCAATAGATAAAATATTTAGAAATCCTTGACTGGTGGTGCCACCAGAAGTATTGCAAGCAGGGAAGACAAGTTTATTTTTAGAATACCTATATATCTATATCTATCTACACACACACACACACACACACATTTCCTTGAAGACAAATTGCTATCTCCTTCACAAGGAGAGAAGTGTAATGTAATCAACTTATATTAAGGTAGTTGGCTTGTTCCCCAAGAATAACTGTGTGCCATATAAAAAGTTCAGCAGTAGCCTCTGTTGCTGGCAAATTGAGCCCTCAGCAGTGGCAGTCACAAAATAAGCCTTCTTGAGAGTGAGTTCTTGTTATTGAGCCGAAGACTTCAAAATGTAAAGATGAACCCCTAATAATGTGCCTTTCTCTTTGTTATAGGAAAGTGCAAGATGCAGCTACTTGTATCTCACTCATAGGGGAATTTTCTTTCCAGACTCATGAAAACTTTACCAATATGTCAGGCTCCTGATTTTTTAGATTTTCTCTCATCCTCTGGCATGCATGTGTCTCATAAACTATATAAGTTGCTTGATACTTGGCTCACTGAGTCCAATTAGCATTATATCTTTAATATAATGGATTAGAATGATGTTCTGTAGGACATCAAGATAATCAGTTTCCTTCAAGGCAATATTAAGACCAGGAGAGCTGACATCATCCTGTGATAAGATAATGGGCTCTTGTCCTGGACAAATGAAGGCAAAATGCTTACAGTTACCTTTATCAGTGAATGTTGGTAAAATAATACAGCTTTGCCAAATCGACCACTGTATACTCAATGCCAGAGACTGCGTTGTTTCTTCCAGAAAACATCCCTCATTTTGAATCATGCTGCAATTGGCATTACTACCTAATTATATTTGTGATAATCCACAGTCACTTTCCAAGGCTCTCTGGATTTTTTACTGGACAAAGAATCAAGTGAAACAGAGAGTCACCATCCTTGAATCTTTCAAGTCTTTTATGATGGCATTTATATCCACAATATCTCTTTGGGATACAGCATTGCTTCTTTATTTGAAACAAATGGTAGACAATTCCTTTCTATCAAAATACTCCTTACTTAATGGGTCAGTGAGTCATAGAGGGATTCTTCCAATTGCTAAGTGTATCTATTCCCAATTGTATTTTCAATTTTCTGTTGCTGAGTAACAAATTACCATAAGTTTAGCAGCTTTAAACAACTTCTATTTGTTATCTTACAGTTCTGCAGATAAGAATTGCAGAACTGGGCTATCTGCCTGGGGTCTTACAAGTTCAAAGTCAAGGTGTTTGCTAGGATGGGCTCTTATCTGGAGGCTCTGGGGAAGAATCCACTTCCAAGCTAATTCAGATTGTTGGCAGAATTCAGTGCTTTGTGGTTGGAGGACTGAGGTCTTCATTACTTTGCTTGCCAGCTGGGGACTTCTCTCTATTTTTAAAGACCCCTGCATTCCTTGGCATGTGGTTGCCTCCATCTTCAAAGCCAGCAATGGCACCTGGAATCCCTACTGTGCTTCAAATCTCTGACTCACTCTTTTGCCAGTAGCTGGAATAAAAGCTTTCTGCTTTAAAAGGGTTCATGTGATTAGATTAGGCCCATTCAGATGATATCTTTCTTCCCACATAACATAAAATAATCATGGGAGGGACAGCTCATCATATTCACAGGTTCCACACTCAAGGGAAAACATTGTACAAAGGCAAGGACAAGAGTCATTGGGTGCCATTATTAGACTTCTATCTACCACACCAATTACATTTATGGTGGGAAAATAACCACAGTATGGGTTCACAACTCTCTAGTCCCCATAAGGTAGACTCATACCAAGACTTAATTGATCACCTGACTTTCATAGGCCTCCTCTCTGAATGACCAGACCATGTGGTATTATCAGGATTAGTCATTGGTTTATGTTTCTGAGAATTAAGCATTAGGTCAGAGCCAGTATCTAGCAACTTACGGGGAAGCCCAGATACTTCTTGTCCCCCAATTTGCAGACACCCTTGCAAATGGCAACATGTCACTCAGACTCAGAGGACGGTTTTGCGGAGAATTCAGCATGATGTGTAAGATTTTCAAGAGTCTTTTCTCAAATGGACGTAGCCTCCCCATTAATTGATGGACTCTGGATGAATGAACTATCATGAGTCTGGGAACTGGGAATGAGGTTATAAATCTCTACTATGGCAACTTGAGTCCGGCTTGTACCCAAGAGAGCTAAAACTTTTCCACTTATATGTCAAGCATCACCTTAGTAGGCTGCACATTTATTTTATTACCAGGGACTCATTAATCAATTAGCCATCAACATAGTTTGCTGTGGGTCAAAACACTCTGATTACCACTCTATCCCTGGGGCTTAATTCAGTAATTGCACCCACTTATCTCTGACAATTAATCTACGCCACTGGACCTCCACAGTGCCTGCATCCCATTATTCCCAGTGAAATCTGTGAACCTGATTTCACTACAGCATCTCCCACCATTATCATGGGTGTACATAGCACAGTCATCACAGACTTTTTCGAGGAATCCTTCCTCTTTGCCAAGAAAGTTCTAGGATTCAAATATCCTTGACTATAGGGTGCTGTTGAAGCCAGGCTTTAATTATCCAATCTAGTACATTGTTAATGCCATTCTTAGCTGCTATGGCAATACATGAAATCTCAAATCCTAGATGAATACCCTCATTGACAAATTTGTTCTGATTTATTCTTATATTTTGATCTTCTTGGCCTATTACTCTTAGAATCAACTCCCATATCCTTTTCCGAGATTCTGCTAATAAAAATTAGCAAGACACTGCAAATATAGCAGTTTATAGGTATGGTAAAGATGACTACATATGCTTTGCTATTTGTATTAGTTTGCAAGGTCTGCCATAACAAAGCACCACAAATTGGGTGGCTTAAAGAACAGAAGTGTATTTTCTTATAGTTCTGAAGGCTAGAAGTCTGAGACTAAAGGGTTGTCAGGGTTAGTTTCTTATAAAAACCTCTCTTCTTGGCTTGGGCATCTTTTTGTGTCTCCACTTGATCTTCTCTCTGTGCCTATCTGTGTCCTAATCTCTTCTCACAATAAAGACACCCATCATATTGGATTAGGGCCCACCCTCATAACCTCATTTAATTTTAATTACCCTCTTTAAAGACGATGTCTCCAAGTACAGTCACATTCTGGGGTACAGGAGGTTAGGACTTCAACCTATGAATTTGGGAAGAACACACTTCAGCCTGTAACACTATTCTTCCCATATTATAAGTGAAATTGATCATCCCTCCCTCTTGAATATCAGCTGACACTGCAATCTGTTTTGAACAATAACATGTGGTAGAAATAATACTGTATAACTTTCAAGGCTGGGCTTTAAAAAATATACCACTTCCTTCTTCACCTAGGACCACTCTCCCCTTAAGAACCACTTACTAGGTAAGGACAAATCTTGCCATTTGTCCTTTTCTCTGTGTATAATCTCTAGTGCCACCAGAGGTGATGTGCCCACTACTGCTAAAGAGAGAAGTCAAGTGTAGGGAAGCCCAAAGCTATGTTTGATGTTCCAGCCCCATCTACTCTCCAAGCTGAAGAGCTGCACAGTTGAGCTCTAGCCAACCTGTAGAATCTCGATAGTATATGGTGATTAGCTCAAGTCATTAGGTTTTAGGGTGGCTTGTAACTACCCTACACTGAACCAAAACAACAGGCTCTAACTACTTCTGGAGTAAGCTTTGTACTTCTCTGTCTGGCTGCACAGGACTCTGACTTTTGTCATGGGCCTGGAGGCAATGAGATAGTGGAGATAGGTCTTGAGAAGAATTTAGCAGTTGCTTAAAGTGATTGGAAGGTTTTTACACATGGGAAGTCAACCCTTCAGCCAGAATATTCAGAGAGAGTTCTCAGCTACAGCAATGTCAGTACAAAACCCCCATCCCATATGTCTCAGGGTCTCATTCTGTTCTATGGTGCTCCTGCTTAGCATAAGAAATATAGCTGCTGTTGGCTCTGCAATGTCATATTTCTTAAAATCTGGACAGAGCTTGATCCTCAGCAGCTATTACTAGACAGATTCATTCAAAATGACTATAGGGGCTTTCTGATTTTACCCCTGCACCCCTTCAAGGACATTCAAATCTTGCCCTTTGTCCTTTCTCTGTGTATAATCTCTAGTGCCACCAGACATGATCTGCCCACATCACATCTCTAAAATCTTTGTTGTTGCTATAGTGACTAAGTATCGCCGTCCTTTGATCTCCCCAAGTCTTGGCTTCCACCAGCACTCTTTCCCATGCTACCACTGGCAATAATTTAAGTAATTGATGCCAACACATGCTACGGATTACCAGTGTCTCATTTCCCCCAGTGAGGAGGCTATCAGAGAAACTCATCAGATATGTAAGCAATCCAGCCCCTGAATCTTTTTTGACTGATACTGGTGCAGTCACTGTATCAGCTGGGGCCTGAAGAGTTTAAAGAAGGAACAATTTACAAATGCATGGGCAGAGGTGAGGAGCAGCAACAAAGTAGGATGAAGCACCCAGGACCATCCCCAGCAGGAAGTGACAACCACTCCTAGGTTGAGAAAGGACCAGGGATGGGAAGAGTTAGCAGACCAGACCTGGCAAGAGTTGAAGCTCCAGGAGAGATCTGATCCATTGGAGCTGTAACTTTCATGAAAGAAGTGCAGGCATTACTAAGTGGACGCCTGGTATGGAGGAATCCAAGGAAGTTAACACTCCAGCCTCTCTCTCCTGCAATCCACCCATCTCCTGCCATTGTCTCCCACTGGCCAGAACTCTCGGGAAGCCAGGGACAAGGAAGCCAAATGATGTTCCTAAAAGCCAGCCTCCTGGGGCTCAGAGCAGGTGTAGAAGAGGGAAGCATATCTTGAGGACCCCACAGAAAATTTCTAGCACCATGACTTGCATTCAAATCTTATTTTCTACCCGGAGGTTCTCCACACATCCTGAATTGATCGTCACTTTATTCAGGTTGAGGACTTGATTAAGACATTTGGTAAGACTCTTAGGTTTGCTAGTATTGTTCTTATTAATTTCTTTTTCTTGATTTTTTTTATCCTTTTAAAATTTCTTTTCCCAGCTTACTATGTTTACCCTCCTGATAAGCCACTCTGATGTGTTTATCATCTATCCTTGAATTAACATATACCCTTGTAAACATGTAATTTTGTCTTGTAAGCATATGTATCATGATGGTTAACTTTATGTGTCAACTTGACTGGGTCACAAGGTACCCAGGTATACAGTCCAACATTATGCTGGGTGTATCCATGAGAGTGTTTCTGGATGATTAGCATTGGAATCTGCAGGCTGAGTAAAGCAGATTGCCCTCCGTGATGTGGGTGAGCCTCATCCCATCTGAAAGGACAAAAAGACTGGACCTTCCTTGAGTAAAAGGTATTCCCCCTCCCCCCCACCACCTGTGGTCTTCGAACTGAGACATCAAGGTTTCTTCATGTGTATGAATTTGAGCTGAAGCATTTGCTTTTACTGAATCTTGAGCCTGCTGGCATTCAGACTGGAACTACACCATCAACTCTCCTGGGTCTCGCTACCAACAAATCTTAGGACTTGTCAGCTTCCATGATCGTGTGAACCAATTCCTTATAATAAATTGTGTGTGTCTGTGTGTGTGTGTGTGCATGCACATGTGTATCTCCCTTTGGTTCTATTTCTCTGTAGAACCCTGACTAATACTGGTATCATTAATTTGCCAGAATGGTACTGTGCTATAGAGCTTTATCTGATTCTTGCCTTTGTAACTCCGCACTGTATTTATAAGTGCTTCTTATTCATGTTGCTGTGTTTATAACTAGTTGGCTGCTTCTAACTACTGCTAACTACTATTCCATAGTTAATATACATTCCTTTTACTTAGCCCATTCCTTTCATGGTGGCTTCCATCTCCCAGATAGCACAATCCACTAATGAACATCCTTTTACCTCTGTCCTCATAGACAGGTGTGAGAACGACTCAGTGCTGTATGTTCGGGATTGTTTTCCTAAGTCAGAAGGACTCTTACTTTTGTATCTCCTGAACATGGGTTCTCGTTCTCTTTTAAAATGCTGCTCAATAAAACAGCTCCTTGGCTGTCTTCTTTGGTTCTTGCTTCATGTCTGTACCCTCCTTCCCAGAAGAAAGAAGAGATCATTTTAGAATAGTTGAAACACACCTGAACCCCTGACACTTATAACCACCATATATATGATTTGCATGTTAGAGATAAGGTAGCAAACTGGGAGATTTGGGTGACATCCCCAAGTCAGTTGAGTGGTGTAGAGGTGTGCCCATTTATCATGTGCTCCATTCATACATGAGTGAGATCACACATGCATCAATGTTGGTCTATTGGGAAGTTAAAGTGATCGATTTCTATCTAAAAGACAGATCATAAAACCTAGCACCGCTGTTGGGAAATGTTGGTGCAGAGTTTTAAAGGTTAGATTATTGGATTTGATAACAACACTAATGCTTGCTTGTAAATAAAATGTACCCATGCTGTTCTTCTTCAGAGTCTTCTCCTCATTTTTGTTATTAAACCGAGCATACTATTTCTGCTACCCTGAGTCTTCTCTATATCACAATGAAGGAGACGTGGGGATCTGATCCCAGGCCTGTCTGTCTGCAGAGAGTGCACTCTTAGCCCCTTGGGAAGTATAGCAAGCAAAGCTCAGCTCCAGTGCCCAGAACTCCTCCTGCCACCCTCCTTGTGTGGGTGAACCCCAGCTTCTTTTCAGAACCTCAAGATTCTTCATGTTTTTCTCCCTTACCCTTTATAGCTCTCAGGTAGGTATCAGAGATTCTTATAAAATCTCACATGCGGTGGAGCTTTCAAAGATTATCTTTTCAAAGCTCCCACCTGAAGCAGGAATGCTGCCCCTGGCACTTCAGCAGCTGGTTCCCTGCTTTGCCTGGAGAACATCTCACTTTCCCCATTGCCCTTCTGTGACACTCCTATCCTGGAGAAGTGCCAATGCTGTTCTTTCTGGAAATGGCTTTTTGCACTTCTTCTGCTTTGTGCAACCCAGCTCCCCCAGGTCATACACACCAGCGCCGCTCCTCCCGGCTCCTTACAGCAATTTGAGCACTCCCAGACATCACTGCATCTTTCCTTTGTCAGATAAATAACTCCATTTCCTTCCTTGTGTATCTTTCAAAAATAAATTTACATGAGGTACATTTCCATCTTTAACCCTTATTCCTCTCTGTGGAATGAGGGACTCTGAACCCTAAAAGACACCTCAGGAATTTCTACAATAGTTGTGGTTAGGGGCTTAGAGAGCCTTTCTTTGTCCCTTAAAGAATACTAGGTCAGGCGTGGTGGCTCATACTATAATCCCAGCACTTTGGGAGGCTGAGGTGGGTGGATCAGGAGGTCAGGAGTTCAAGACAAGCCTGGCCAATATGGTGAAACGCTGTCTCTACTAAAAATACAAAAACTAGCCAGGGGTGATGGTGCACACCTGTACTCCCAGCTACTCGGGAGGCTGGGGCAGAAGAATCACTTGAATCTGGGAGGCAGAGGTTGCAGTGAGATGAGATCACACCAATGCATTCCAGCCTGGGCAACAGAGTGAGACACCATCTCAAAAAAAAAAAAAAAAAGAATACTAGGTAAGCAATCTCATCTACCCCTCTCACCCTATGTGTGCTATAAACTCCAGAGGGATGGTTACAGAATGACTATTAAATCGGATCCCCACATACACAAGCACACAAATGAGGGCCTCTGGGGTGTGCCCTGGTCAGAGGGCTGAGATCCCTGCCAAGATAACATGAAAGAAAAATAAATTATCCAATGTTAAGAAAGCCACTGTGCAAAAGGGAGACACACAGAATTAAAATAGGTGAGAAACTGAGGGGCAGAGGGGGATCCCACATACCATGGGATGTTGGATGGCCAGAGCACAACAAAGTTAGTTGCTTCATTATCTATGACCAGGTTAAATCAAGGAAGTTAACTAGAGTCCGTGGCCCTGTGCGTTCAAAAAGAAACCTCAGCAGCTGCAGGTCATATTTGCAAACAAGACACATCCAGTGAGCCCAGCCTTTGCCCTTCCCTCCCTCCAACCAGCTACAGGAACCTAATATCATTTCTTAAAAGGACAGCACTTGATCTACTTGGAAACTTCTGTGTTCAGTCTTCTCAAAGCAAAGGGTTATCGTCTTGATGAAAAATTAACGAGGAGACTCATTTCTCATGTGTGCGCATGCGTGTGGTGTTAGCATGTGCATAAATGACTAAATAACTTAACCTAAGGAGGGATGTGAATGGGTATAGAACAATGGCTAGAGAATGCCAAGCATTTGCCTTGGAACGAAGGAAGGCAGCACCTTCTGGGGCTGATCTAGCTTTTTCAGATTGGTAACTCTGACACCCTGAGTCCGTGGTTGTACTGTGCAAGTCTGATTTCATTTAAAATTGTATAGAAATGAGTGTATTTATAAAACAATAATTAGTTCTGCAATTCCTTGAAAATGCATATATGAATAGGTACATATGTTTATATTGTATCAAATCGTTCTGGAGGAAGGCTGAAGCTAGACATCATAGCAGAAATTTTAATTCACAGTGTCAGTAACAGAAAAGGCACCTCCTCCTGCCCCAAACCACCAGCTCATCACTACCAAGTCAGTCCAGCCATCAATACTCTTCTGTGAGGGCCCTTGTCAACTAGCTTAACATAATTCAGTTTTTTGGGTCTGGCACCCTTTTGTGCCTGCTCTAGACTGGAACTTGGGCCTCCAGATGATCTTTTCTAAAACTGCCTACAGAATCTTCAATATATTCAAAGGTTCAAAGGTGTTTTGTTTTGTTTTGTTTTGTTTCTTTTAGATGGAGTTTCACTCTTGTTGCCCAGGCTGGAGTGCAGCAACACGATCTCAGCTCATTGCAACCCCCGCCTCCTGTGTTCAAGTGATTCTCCTGCCTCAGGCTCTTAAGCAGCTGGGATTAAAGGCACCTGCCACCATGCCTGGCTAATTTTTTGTATTTTTAGTAGAGACAGAGTTTCATCATGTTGGCCAGGCTGGACTTGAACTCCTAACCTCAAGTGATCCACCCACCTCGGCCTCCCAAACTGCAGGGATTACAGGCATGAACCAGCACTCCTGGCCAATACATTCAAAGTTTAACAGACTTAATCTGCCAGCTGGATGCTGCTCTCACATCCTTTCCCCTTCTCCAGGATTCACAAGGATTCCTGATAGCAGACCATGATCAGTGGTACCATTGCACCCGCCCCCCACCACCCCTCACTGACTTGCATGCTTAGAACCAGCCCCCGCCTCACCGCTACACCTGCTAGGCTCATTCTCAGGAGATTTCAGAAAAATCAAAAATAACTCCTCATCAGAAAAAGCTCAGGCCCCCTGCTTTAACAAGAAAACCTTTGAGAATGGCCTTTTCAGCTTCAAAGCCACCATGGTGGGCAAAGCTTCAAAGACAGGGCAAGGTTAGCTTTGAAGATCTGGTGTTTTCAAAGCAGTGGTCTTAACCTTCTTCTAGGTCCTAGACCCCTCTGGAAATCTAACAAAAGCTCTGGAGCCACATGCCATGAAAATACACAAGCTTAATGAAAAAGTTGCCTGCAAATGAAGAGGGCTTGTGGACACTGAACACCAGGGTACACCGTAGGATAAGAATTCCTGCTATACTATCATAGCCAGATGAATGCATCAATATGTCTTTTCCAAGTCTTCTCTGAAGGACCCCAATGAGTCTTTCTGATCTCATTTGTCAATATTTTCAATTTTCTCTATTTTCCAGGTCTGGGTGTTCCATTTATCCATCCCTCTAGGTCTGATGTTCCATAAGTAGATTACGGTTTGGGTTGTATTTTTTCTTTTAGAAGCCAGCATCCATTCTGATTGGGAGGTGCCCATGTCCCATAGGGTTATTTTGAATAATATTGTCTCTGAATTCATCATGCCTCCATGCATGTACAGATCCTGCTATCCAACCATTTATTCCCACTCAGTCAAAATAAATAAATAAATAAATAATAAAAAACCTTCCATGCTCCAGGGACTGGAGAGACAGCAGGAAACAAGACCAAAATTCTCTACCTTCATGTTATTGACAATTGAGTGAAAAGATGGACAAATAAAAGCAATTATAATGTAAAGACATAAATGTTCTAGAGAAGATCAGGACATTTTGAAAATACATAAACTTTTTAAACTTTTTTTAACTTATTTTAAGTTCATGGGTACATGTGTGGGTTTGTTATATAGGTCAACTTGTGTCATAAGGGTTTGTTGTACAGATTATTCCATCACCCAATTATCATTAGTTCTTTTTTTCCTGAGCCTCTTCCTCTTCCCACCCTTCACCCTCCAGTAAGCCCCAGTGTCTGTTGTTCCCCTCTTTATATTCATGTGTTCTCATCATTTAGCTCCCACTTAAGAGTGAGACCATGTGGTACTTGGTTTTCTGTTCCTGCATTAGTTTCCTAAGGATAATGGCCTCCAGCTCTATCCATGTTCCTGCAAAGGACATGATATTGTTGTTTTAATGGCTGCATAGTGTTCCATGATATATACACTCCACATTTTCTTTATCCAGTCTACCATTGATGAGCATTTAGGTTGATTCCATGTCTTTGCTATTGTGAATAGTGCTGCAATAAACATATATGTGCATATGTCTTTACAATACAATAATTTCTATTTCTTTGGGTATATACCAAGTGATGGGATTGCTGGGTCAAATGGTATTTCTTTTTTAGGTCTTTGATGAATTGTCACAGTGTTTTCCACAATGGTTGAACTGATTTACACTCCCATTAACAGTGTATACGTGTTCAAAAGAGAATTTTAACCCATACTTGAAATCAGGCAATCAGGAATGCTTTCTGAAGAAAAATATGTATAGCTGAGAATAATGGATAATTGGGAGTTACCCAAATATAATGCAGGCGGAAGAGTAGATGAAAGAACGTACAACTGTTCAAAGGTTTGAGGTTCATCCTACAGCTAATAAAGAGCAACTTCTGGCTCTTAAGCAGAGCAATAATAATTCGACCTGAACCTCCCAAAGCTCACCCCAGTTCTCCAGAGGAGAGAATGATTAGAAGGAATCAAGAATAGACAAGAAACTAGTTAGAAGGCTGTTGTGGTGTTCCAGATGGTAACCTAGGCTTGGATAATGACAGCAGGGTTGGACGAAAGTGGGTGCTTTGGTGAGTTATAGAGGGTAGAAATGATGAGACTTGGTGATTGACTGATTTAGGGGTTAGAGCTGAGGGAGAAGGAATAGCCAAGAATAAAATGCCTTAATTTCTGATTTGGGCAACTAAGTGACTGGGTGCACAACTTTAAGGAAAAAGGAAAAAGAATCAAATTTGGTAGGGACACAGAATGATAAGATAAATGCAGCTTTGGACATGTTGAGCTTGAGTTGCCTGCAAGACATTGAAGCAGAAGTGTCTAGAATTCTATTGGATCTAAAATGCAAGAAAGATCCAGCCTGGAAATATAGATTTGGGAGCCGCCAGTGTACACATTGTTTTTAAAGCCTGGAGAAGAGCATGCAGAGCAGAGATTTTCAACCAGGGAAATGCCACAACCCCTTCAGTGTATATTTTGGAGATGTACACAAGCATTTTGTAGTTGTCACTATGACTGGAGGCAATAGCTGGGTTCTACTGTGTGGGAGCCAGGGACACAGGCTGCCCTGTAATGTTGGAGATAGTCCCACACAAAGAACCCTTTTCCATCCTGTGTTACTCTCTCGCTGTTTATAAAGAGCTGAGCTTAGAGTCTAACTCCAAATAAATACCTTTTTTAACATTGCTTTATTATACATTGGGTTTTCTAGGAATGTAACTACAGGGTAAGGTGAAGGAAGACTTCTCTGTAAACCCAACCCATATTCAACCCATATTCATGCCTTCAGATGAGACTTCTGTCCTGAAATCCTGACTTCTGTGTGTTCAACATCTCCATGTGGAGGTCTAAGGAGCAACTCAAACCTAAGTTGTCCAAAACCGGACTGCTAATCTCTCCCTTCTAACTGTACCTACTCCACTCAGTCTTCCCCATCTCCATGGAGAGTGACTTTAAGGTCAAAACCTTTTAATTATCCTCAACCCTCTAACTTGTTTCTCACATCTGCCCAGTTCATCAGGGAATCTTCATGGCTGTACTGCCAAAATACCTCCAGACTCTGACCTCATCTCCACATCTCCATATCATCATCTCTTCTGAGCCACAACTTTTTTTTTTTTTCTCATTCTGTCACCCAGGTGGGAGTGCAATGGTGGGATCTCGGCTCACTGCAACTTCCGCCTCCCAGGTTTAAGTGATTCTCCTACCTCAGCCTCCCGAGTAGCTGGGATTACAGGCCCATGCCACCACATCCAGTTAATTTTTGTATTTTTAGTACAGAAGGGGTTTTGCCACGTTGGCCAAGCTGGTCTTGAACTTCTGACCTCAGGTGATCCATCCACGTCAGCCTCCCAAATTGTTGGGATTACCAGTGTAAGCCACCATACCCAGCCCATCTCTTGCCTGGTTTATTGCAATTGTACCTAACTGGCTTCCCCACTGTCATTCTAGGTCTCTTACAGTTTATGCTCAACTGCAGCCAGAGTGACACTATTAAAACCTAAGTTAGATTACGTAACTTCTCAGATCTAAACCCTCCAATAGCTCCCCATTTCCCTCAGAGAAAGAGCCAAGTCCTGATGCTAACCTATAAGGCCCTTAATAAACCTCTCCTGGACTGTGCTTACCTCTCTGACCTCATCTCCTCTGCTCTCCCCGTCACTTGCTCCTTCCAGCCACAGGGGCCTCCTCGCTCCTCAATACAAATGTGCTGAACACACTCTTGGATTTCAGTCTTTCTACCAGCTATTTCCTCCACCTGAAACACTCCTCCTTCAATTATCCAAATAACGAACTCCCACATCTTCAAGCTGTGGCTCAGATCTCAGTTTCTCAATGAGTCCCATACTGACCACCAGTTCTCACCTTGCAACTCCCTTCCAGGCAGCATCCCTGATCCTTTCACTCTACTGCATTTTCCCCATAGGTATTCTCAGCTTCCAAACAACACATTATTAACTTAGGATTTAGATTTATTTTTTGCTGTCTGTCCACCCTACCGGATGCAAGTTCCATAAGGGCAAGAATATTTGTTTTATTTATTTCTGTTTCCCAAGTGTCTAGACGAAAGCCTAGCAAATAATAAGTGCTCTATAAATATTTCCTGAATAAATGTATCAATGAACTATAGTAAGATTCGCTCTTATGCCATCATGTTTTCTTCCCAAACTATTGATTCTGGCATAAATTCCATGAGGAAGACTTTCTTGATAATCAAAGCTAAGCGTTCAGAATTTGTTTAGAAACTTCATTTCTCAAAACAATAATAATAATAACAAAAGTCTTGTTTTTCAAGACTGCTGGCTCTTCTGGAAGTTCAGATGCATTCAAGATCTCAGTTGTGTCCTTGGTTCTAGGCGCAGTAGCAGTAGGCAAGCAAGTCTGTTAGTGCAAGGTGAGTCTGGGATATCAGAAAAAGAACCCTCAACTGCTGTCTCAAAATACTCTTCTCTGCACCTATTGGAGCAGCTCTGATCTTTGGGACATTCTTGGATGAAGCCACAGTCTTACTCTCTCTAACCTTTATCCTTTGACCTTGGTACTTCTTTCTAAGATGAGCAAGGACAAGACTCTCCTTCTTCTACATGGAACTCTTTCAGGCCTAATTGAAGGCCTAATTTAACCCTTCAATCTTTGCACTCCCTCTCACTGTCCCATCTCTTAGTCTTCTCATTCAAACATATACTGGTTGTTTATCTCTCCTCCTATGACACCAGTTAAATTAAACTCTTTCAACATCCTAGTAGAATCTTCTGCATGGACTCAGATGTGTCTCTATCCTTCTTACAGCACAGGACCCATGATGGACACAATATTCTAGATGTCATGTAACCTTGCACGGATGAGCCAGAACAGAACCCCACCCTGAAGCTTTAGTTACTTATTTGTGCAACCACTTCACATTTGTCCAGAGGGTTCAGTGTTATTCTAACAGAAACAGAAAGTAACTGCAGGGTTTTAAACAGGATAATGATCAGAACTGAGTTTCTCTCAGGTCACTCCAGAGGAGCGAATAGATCAGAAGAGTCAAGGCTGAAGGCCAGAAACCAATTAGGAGGCTGTTATAGTGTTCCTGATGGTAGTTCACTGGGAACCTCGGGTCCCTAAGTCCCACTGGCACATGTTCTGTGAGGCTAGATTACCTCGGTCTTAATGCTTTTGAACTTGGATTTTGGTTTCTTTTTTCGTGGGTTAGGAGACAAGGGCCCTTATTCTTTTTTTTTTTTTTTTTTTTTTTTTTAATTTTATTTATTATTATTATACTTTCATTGTAGGGTACATGTGCCATAACGTGCAGGTTTGTTATATGTATACTTATTGCCATGTTGGTCTGCTGCACCCATCAACTCGTCATTTACATCAGGTATAACTCGTACAATCCCTCCCCCCTCCCCCTCCCATGATAGGCCCCGGTGTGTGATGTTCCCCTTCCTGAGTCCAAGTGATCTCGTTGTTCAGTTCCACCTGGAAGGTGAGAACATGCGGTGTTTGGTTTTCTGTTCTTGTGATAGTTTGCTAGAATTGTTGTTTCCAGCTGCATCCATGTCCCTACAAAGGACACAAACTCATCTTTTTTATGGCTGCATAGTATTCCATAGTGTATATGTGCCACATTTTTTTCTTAATCCAATCTGTCACTGATGGACTGACTGGGTTTGGATTCCAGTCTTTGTGGCGAATAGTGCACAAAAGAACAAAGCTGGAGGCATCCACGCTACCTGACTTCAAACTATACTACAAGGCTACAGTAACCAAAACAGCATGGTACTGGTACCAAAACAGAGATATAGACCAATGGAACAGAACCCAGGGTCCTCAGAAATAATACCACACATCTACAGCCATCTGATCTTTGACAAACCTGAGAAAAACAAGAAATGGGGAAAGGATTCCCTATTTAATAAATGGTGCTGGGAAAATTGGCTAGCCATAAGTAGAAAGCTGAAACTGGATCCTTTCCTTACTCCTTATACGAAAATTAATTCAAGATGGATTAGAGACTTAAATGTTAGACCTAATACCATAAAAATCCTAGAGGAAAACCTAGGTAGTACCATTCAGGACATAGGCATGGGCCCTTATTCTTTTAAATCTGAATCGTTTAGTCATTTATTTGGGTTAAGCCAAAATGTATCCTCCTTGTGCTCCTAAAACATGCTTCTAAAATTTTACTTGGCATTATTTTTCTGTGTATTCAGGTTTGTTATTACATTCCCTCCCACCCCTGCCCTAAAGCCTGGGGTTTCTCTGAAGAGAAACTCCAGGCCTTTCTATTTTACATCCCCATAGCACAAAGCAAAGTGCCTTGTAGACCGTTACCCTGATCACATTTGTTGAATTAAGCTAAGGTGAATGGGTCTGAATTAAAAGCCGCTGTTAAAATGCAAATATGCTATCCAGGCTCCACATGACATTAAGGTACCCATTAAAACCTTGGCACAGAGTAATTTATTGAATCAGTTAATAACCACCCAGTAGGCAGTGAAGGGCTGAAACATGGGAAAATATAGCTTAGACTTGGGAGAGCCTTGAGGGAAAGGGCTGTGTGGTACAGAAATGAAACACAAGTCTACTGGCTGAGGAGCAGGCAGGTTACGTCCTGCATCCAATAAAGGAGCATGGAGTTGAAGCCAGAATAAACTAGAGTTCAAATGCTGTTGCTTACTAGCGCTGTGACCTTGGGAAAGTTAATTAACCCCTCTGGACCACGATCTCTGCCTAAAGAACCGCACAATCAAATGCCAAATACTTGTAGAGCTTGTCTTTGATTTCCTAAGGTTACACACCTTAGGATCACCTTGTGATCAGTCTCACATGTTTCTGATTGTGTTGTAGATTACTGACTGGCACCTAGCGGGCCCTCAATGTCTACCGGTTGGATGAATGAAAGTGACTGGGGGGGCATCAACCTGTCATGGGTATGAAAGGCCAGCTTCACCATTCTTTACCGGCTTGCTCCAGGTAAGACTTCAGCTCACAGTGTCTCACTTTTTAAATCTATGAAATGGGAAGTATAATGCTCTCCTCTCAGTTTATCACAAAGATAAGCTTATCACAAACTTTCTCAAAGTGCCTTAGACCATTTTCTGTTGCTTATAATGGAATACCTAAAACGGGGTAATTCATAAGAAAACAAATTTCTTCCTTACAGTCCTAAAGGTTGAAAGGTGTAAAGCTGAGGGGCCACATCCAGTGAGGGCCTCCTTGCTGGTGGGGACTCTTCTGAAGAGTCTCCAAGGTGGCCCCAGGCATCACATGGTGAGGGGGCTGAGCATATGAGCTCAAGTCTGTCTTCCCCTTCCATGATAACCTGTTAATCCATTAATGGATTAACCCGCTTACGTGGGCAGAGCCCTCGTGATCCAGTCACCTCTTAAAGGTCCTACTTCTCAATACTGCCACACTGGGGATTAAATCTTAACATGAATTTTGGAGGAGACAAATATTCAGACCATAGCAGAAAGTATGCAAAGCGCCTTGCACATAGTTGTTTATCAAGTATTGGTTCTTTCCATTTCCCATTGTTAACACACTTAATACCATTTTCACACATTTTTTGGACAGAAGAGAAATTGATTGGCAATTGGATGTTCCTGAACTTTTCCCTTCCAAATGAATTTCTGATCACAAAAGGCATGAATTGCTTTAGATGAACTTTCCCTCGCTCTCTGTATGTGAACTTGGACTGCAGTTTTATGTGCTCAGGTGCCTTCACTTCCTTTCCCCAAAGAAAGAAGCAAAAATGTGCGTATGTTCACTCATACCCCTCTGAGCAATGACAGTAAACAACTGACATACTGCAGGAGCCAAGGGCTGGCCCTGTGCGCCTGTGTATTTCTAGCAGCCCTCATGTAAATGGGCACGTGGCCCCCATTGGAGCAGAGAGTTTACAACTCGCAGGTGCAAGAACAATTTTTCAATTAGGGATAATATGGTTCTTCATCATGTTTTTCTGGAGCTATGTGGGAGGAAGGGCTCTGGCCAGGTGGAAACTCAGCACAACAGTTACAGTTTAGTCACCTGAGATGTGTTTTCCGAAAAACAAAAAGCTTCTGATTCCATAGCTTTGCAAGATATAAGTCCATGGTGGTGATTGGTGACTTAATCCTGCTGGAATGAATGAGTAGATTTAGTGGTAGTCTTTTAAAAATTCTTGCAAATGTATGAATTTATTCACTGGCCCCTTTTGAGTCACTGGCCTTTTCTATTTCATCAGGCTGAATTCTCATTTTGGCTCAGTTATCAGCCTCCACATCCCATTGATTTTCTCTTTTAATGTCTCACCTATCCATCTTACCCTTTTAAAGCAAGCCTGTGTTCCCGCTGGTTGGGATGAATAGATATGATAGTAGAGCTTCATTCTACCTTAAAGGAAGTAGTTGGGATGAATAGAGAGGAGGTAAAGGTATTCTAAGTTGGGAGGAAAAATGTGGGAACATGCCTGCTTAAAGAAAGGACAATAAAAAAACAAGAGTGTGTGGCACTGAGGAGGTAAAGATGCAACGCGAGGTGAGGTTGAAAATGTAGATCAGAATTAAGTTGTTGAGAAACTTGATTACCTTATAAATGTATTTTTGACTTTAATGTGAAACCCATGGGGAGTTATTGAAGAATTTACAGAAGAAAAAATGTTGTCATCAGTCTGGTTTCTGTACAAAAGATAGATTGGAGCAAAGACTAGAAGGAGGGAGATTGGTTAGATGTACTCAGGTTTCACAATTGGGAGGAAGAAAGGAAATGTAATTCCACTAAACATGTTTTGAGCCCAACTGTGTAACAATCCAGAGGCATGGAAGGATTAAACACCCTTCTCAGTACCAGAGATTTGACGTTAAGAAACTGACATAAACACTAAAAACTGTGGAGAGCAGAGATTATAATTTTATTGCATTTTGCCCCCAAGACTCACAATGCAGTACAGATTCATATTCAGTAAACACTTATTGAGAATCTACACTATCAGGAATGCTTTTAACCACAAGTAATGGAATACACAAATAATGACTTACATGATAAAGATATAAGTTATCTCACATGACAAAAAGGCTAGAGATCATTGTTTTTGTGTTAACTTGTTGCATTGCTATCATAACTGCTTTCACTTGAAGCACTGTGCACAGCCTCCCAGAGGACTTCCATGTGTGCTCCTTTGGTTCTTCCTAGGTTTCATAGCCACCCTTAGCTGCAAGGGAAGCTGGAGAGTGGGTATTTAGCATTTCTAGCCTATAGAGTAAAAGGAAGCCAGGGAGGAAAGAATTGGGAATAAAGGTTGGATCAGCCACCCAACAGTAACTACCACACCTCCTAATCTGCCAAGCACTTTCACAACCAACATTGCTGCATAACATTCTTAGCCATGAGGTAAATATCATCTCCAAAATTATCAACACAGAAATAGAGGCATGGAAGGATTAAGTGGCCTTCTCAGTATTGCATAGCTAGTAGCAGAGATTTGAAGTTGAGAGACTGACACAAACACTCCTCAACTAACTGTATACTTCAAAAAAACTGTGCCTACATGAAGAAAGGTGACCAGTTAGTCAAAGGACTATAAAAACCCAGAAAATAAATGTAACATTTGAGCTAGGCTTTGAGTGAGTTTTTACATGCAAAGAGTCCAGAAACAGCATTCATAATACATGAAACAGAAGGAACTATGGCCCAGAGTCACGCAAATATTAGAGACAGGATTGTTGGGGAAGGACAAGGAGTCCGCTGGTTGGAGAAGGCAGGACATCTTCCAAGAAATGGACTGAAACCACAGCAGTTACTCTCACCCCAGGTATCTGTCTCAAGGCCACCCACCCTCAGATGCCAACAGAGGCCATGCTGGCCCCCAAATCCACTGCTCTGAGAAAGTGGAACTGGTGCCCACCAGACTGAGGTCTTCACATACAAGCCATTTGTAGAGAATTTGTAAATATCCACCAAATAGTGATTTGCAGAATATAATAGGATGTGTTAGAAGCACCAATAAATAAATATTGGGGCTGTAAAAAGTTTAGTCTGAGAGAAAGGGAACCAGTTACTTTACTGCAGTGTAACTTTGGTAAAAGCAAAATAAAAATCTGAAGAAACAAAATCCAGTTTGGTGAATGTGACCACATAAGCAATATGAGAGTAAACCAATCCGGGTTAACTCCCAAGCTTACCACTTCCTAGCTTTGTTACCCTGGTCACATGTGAACAAAAGTTCTCTAAAAAGGAATTTTGAGGAAAGAGACTTTATTCCAGAGAATCAGTTGCAAACTGGGAAGATGCAACCTTCAATGTAAAACAAAGATGCCTTCGAGAGAACAAAGGGAGGGTTTTGCTTTTTTTATTATTATTATTTTATACTTTAAGTTCTAGGGTATATGTGCACAACGTGCAGGTTTGTTAAATATGTATACCTGTACCATGTTGGTGTGCTGCACCCATTAACTCATCATTTACATTAGGTTTATCTCCTAATGCTATCCCTCCCACCCATTCCCTCCACACAATAGGCCCCAGTGTGTGATGTTCCCCTTCCTGTGTCCAAGTGATCTCATTGTTCAATTCCAACCTATGAGTGAGAACATGTGGTGTTTGGTTTTCTGTTCTTGCGATACTTTGCTGAGAATAATGGTTTCCAGCTGCATCCGTGTCCCTACAAAGGACATGAACTCATCCTTTTTTATGGCTGCATAGTATTCCATGGTGTATATGTGCCACATTTTCTTAATCCAGTCTGTCACTGATGGACATTTCGGTTGATTCCAAGTCTTTGCTATTGTGAATAGTGCTGCAGTAAACATACGTGTGCATGTGTCTTTATAGTAGCATGATTTATAATCCATTGGGTATATACCCAGTAATGGGATGGCTGGGTCATATCGTACATCTAGTTCTACATCCTTGAGGTATTGCCACACTGTCTTCCACAATGGTTGAACTAGTTTACAGCCCCACCAACAGTGTAAAAGTGTTCCTATTTCTCCACATCCTCTCCAGCACCTGTTGTTTCCTGACTTTTTAATGATTGCCGTTCTAACTGGTATGAGATGGGATCTCATTGTGGTTTTGATTTGCATTTCTCTGATGGCCAGTGATGATGAGCATTTCTTCATGTGTCTGTTGGCTGTATGCATGTCTTCTTTTCAGAAATGTCTGTTCATATCCTTTGCCCACTTTTTGATGGAGTTGTTTGTTTTTTTCTTGTAAATTTTTTTGAGTTCTTTGTAGGTTCTAGATGTTAGCCCTTTGTCAGACAAGTAGATTGCAAAAATGTTCTCCCATTCTGTAGGTTGCCTGTTCACTCTGATGGTAGTTTCTTTTGCGGTGCAGAAATTCTTTAATTAGATCCCATTTGTCAATTTTGGCTTTTGTTGCCATTGCTTTTGGTGTTTTAGACATGAAGTCCTTGCACATGCCTACATCCTGAATGGCATTACCTAGGTTTTCTTCTAGGGTTTGACTTCTTCTTTTCCTAACTGAATACCCTTTATTTATTTACTTCTCTTGCCCACGGTGCCTATTGAGACTTACTATGTTGAACAGAATTGGTGAGAGAGGCATCCCCTGCCAGTTTTCAAAATGCTTCCAGTTTTTACCCATTCAGTATGATATTGGCTGTGGGTTTTGTCATAAATAGGCTCTTATTATTTTGAGAATCACGTTCCATCAATGCGAATATATTAGAGTTTGCTTTGAGGGGCTGTTAGATTTTGTCAAAGAGAGCCTTTTCTGCATCTATTGAAGGATAATCATGTGGTTTTGTCTTTTTGGTTCTCTGTTTACTTATCTGGATTATGTTTATTGATTTGCATATGTTGAACCAATGCATCAGGGATGGAGAGCCAACCTTGATCATAGTGGATAAGCTTTTTGATGTGCTGCTGGTGGATTCCATTTTGCCAGTGATATTTCATTTGCGGATTTTTCCATCGATGCATCAGGGGATATTGGTCTAAAATTCTCCTCTTTTCAATTTATGTCTCTGCCAGGCTTTTGGTATCAGGATGATGTTGACCTCATACAAATGAGGTAGGGAGGATTCCACTCTTTTTCTATTGATTGGAATAGTTCCAGAAGGATGAGTACCAGCTCCTCCTTCAACACTCCGGTGAGGGTGGCTATAGATCCGCCTGGTCTCTGGACTTTTGTGGTTGTTAGGCTATTAATTATTGCGCTCAATTTCCAAGAGCCTACTATTGGTCTATTCTGAGGGATTCAACTTCTAACCTGGTTTGGTCTTGGGAGTAGAGGTGTCAGGAAATTATCTATTTCTTCTAGGTTTTTCTACCCTTTATTTGCATAGGGGTGTTTGGTATTCTCTGATTGTTGTTTGTATTTTCCTGTGGGGTTGTGGTATTAACATCCCCTTTATCATTTTTATTGCGTCTATTTGATTCTTCTCTTTTCTGCTTTATTGATCTGTGAGTCCTATCAGTTTGTTGATCTTTAAACCAACTCTAGTTCATTGTTGATTTTTGGAGGGTTTTTTTTGTATATCTCCTTCAATTTTCTCTGATCTTCCGGTTATTTCATACCTTCCTGCTAGCTTTGAATGTGTTTGCTCTTCTCTAATTCTGCTTTTAGTTGTGATGTCAGAGTGTCAATTTTAGATCTTTCTGCATTTGTGGGCATTTGGGGCTATAAATTTCCCTCTACACACTTTTAAATCCCCAGAGATTCTGGTATGTTGTATCTTTGTTCTCATTGGTTTCAAAGAACATCTTTATTTCTGCCTTCATTTCATTATGTACCCTGTAGTCATTCAGGAGCATGTTGTTCAGTTTCCATGTAGCTGAGCGGTTTTGATTGAGTTTCTTAGTCCTGAGTTCTAGTTTGATTGCACTGTGGTCTGAGAGACAGTTTGTTATAATTTGTTCTTTTACATTTGCTGAGGAGTGCTTTACTTCCACCTATGTGGTCAATTTTGGAATAAGTGTGATGTGGTGCTGAGAAGAATGTATATTGTGTTGATTTGGGGTGGAGAGTTCTGTAGATGTCTATTAGGTCTGCTTGGTGCAGAGTTGAGTTCAATTCCTGGATATCTTTGTTAACTTTGTCTCGTTGATGTGTCTAATGTGGACAGTGGGGTGTTAAAGTCTCCCATTATTATTGTATGGGAGTCTAAGTCTCTTTATAAGTCTCTAAGGACTTGCTTTATGAATCTGGGTGCTCCTGTATTGGGTGCACATATATTTCGGATAGTTAGCTCTTCCTGATGAATTGATCCCTTTACCATTATGAAATGGCCTTCTTTGTCTCTTTTGATCTTTGACAATTTAAAGTCTATTTTATCAGAGACTAGGATTGCAACCCCTGCTTTTTTTTTGTTTTCCATTTGCTTGGTAGGTCTTCCTCCATCCCTTTATTTTGAGGCTATGTGTGTCTCTGCATGTGAGATGGGTCTTGACTCTTTCTCCAATTTGCCAGTCTGTGTCTTTTAAATGGACCATTTAGTCCATTTACATTTAAGGTTAATATAGTTATGTGTGAACTTGATCCTGTCATCATGATATTAGCTGGTTATTTTGCTCATTAGTTGATGCAGTTTCTTCCTAGCATCGATGGTCTTTACATTTTGGCATGTTTTTGCAAAGGCTGGTACTGGTTGTTCCTTTCCATGTTTAGTGCTTCCTTCAGGATCTCTTGTAGGGCAAGCTTGGTGGTGGCAAAATCTCTAAACATTTGCTTGTCTGTAAAGGATATTATTTCTCCTTCACTTATGAAACTTAGTTTGGCTGGATATGAAATTCTGGGTTGAAAATTCTTTTCTTTAAGAATGTTGAATATTGGCCCCCAGTCTCTTCTGCCTTGTAGAGTTTCTGCCAAGAGATCTGCTGGTAGTCTGATGGGTTTCCCTTTGTGGGTAACACGACCTTTCTCTCTGGCTGCCCTTAACCTTTTTCCTTCATTTCAACTTTAGTGAATCTGACAATTATGTGTCTTGGAGTTGCTCTTCTCAAGGAGTATCTTTGTGGTGTTCTCTGTATTTCCTGAATTTGAATGTTGGCCTGCCTTGCTAGGTTGGGGAAGTTCTCCTGGATAATATCCTGCAGAGTATTTTCCAACTTGGTTCTATTCTCCTTGTCACTTTCAGGCACACCTATCAGACATAGATTTGGTCTTTTCACATAATCCCATATTTCTTGGAGGCTTTGTTCATTTCTTTTTACTCTTTTTTCTCTAAACTTCTCTTCTTGCTTCATTTCATTCATTTGATCTTCAATCACTGATACGGTTTCTTCCAGTTGATAGAGTTGGTTACTGAAGCTTGGGCATTTGTCACATAGTTCTCGTGTCATGGTTTTCATCTCTATCAGTTCTTTTAAGGTCTTCTCTGCATTGATTATTCTAGTTATCCTTTCATCCATTCTTTTTTCAAGCTTTTAGTTTCTTTGCGCTGGGTACATAATTCCTCTAGCTCTGAGAAGTTTGATCAACTGAAGCCTTCTTCTCTCAACCCGTCAAAGTCATTGTCCATTCAGTTTTGTTCCGTTCTGGTGATGAGCTGCATTCCTTTGGAGGGGGAGATGTGCTCTGATTTTTTGAATTGCCAGCTTTTCTATACTGCTTTTTCCCCATCTTTGTAGTTTTATCTGCCTTTGGTCTTTGATGATGATGATGTACTGATGGGGTTTTGGTGTGGGTGTCCTTTCTGTTTGTTAGTTTTCCTTCTAACAGTCAGGACCCTCAGCTGCAGGTCTGTTGGAGTTTGCTTGAGGTCCACTCCAGACCCTGTTTGCCTGGGTATCAGCAGCGGAGGTTGCAGAAGAGAGAATATTGCTGAACAGTGAGTGTTGCTGTCTGATTCTTGCTCTGGAAGCTTCGTCTCAGGAGTGTACCCAGTTGTGCGAGGTGTGAGGTTGTCCATTCTCAGATCTCAACCTCTGTGCTGGGAGAACCACTGCTCTCTTCAAAGCTGTCAGACAGGGACATTTACATCTACAGAGGTTTCTGCTGCTTTTTGTTTAGCTATGCCCTGTCCCCAGAGGTGGAGTCTACAGAGGCAGGCAGGCCTCCTTGAGCTGCTGTGGGCTCCACCGAGTTCAAGTTTCCTGGATGCTTTGCTTACCTACTTAAGTCTCAGCAATGGTGGGCGCCCCTCCCCCAGCCTCGCTGCTGCCTTGCAGTTAGATCTCAGACTGCTGTGCTAGCAATGAGGGAGGCTCTGTGGGCACAGGAACCTCTGGGCCAGGTGTGGGATATAATCTCCTGGTGTGCCATTTGCTAAGACCCTTGGTAAAGCGCAGCATTAGGGTGGGAGCTACCCAATTTTCCAGGTGTTGTCTCAGTTTCCCTTGGCTAGGAAAAGGAATTCCCTTCCCCCTTGCGCTTCCCAGGTGAGGCGATGCCTCGCCCTGCTTCAGCTCTCACTGGTTGTGCTGCACCTGCTGACCAGCACTCTCCAGTGAGATGAACCCGGTACCTCAGTTGAAAATGCAGAAATCACCCGTCTTGTGTCACTCATGCTGGGAGCTGGAGGCTGGAGCTGCTCCTATTTGGCCATCTTGGGCGCCCCCCTGGGGGTTTGCTTTTATAGAGAAAAAACACCCAGTTTCCCCATCAGGTTCATTTATGCAAATGAAGCATTCAAACTTGCTTAGTTCTGATTGGTTGATATAGCTGATCCCTGATTGGTTAGTTCCCAAAGTAGACCTTTGGGAGTTCTGAAGGTTCCAAGGTTAAACCAGAGGAATGAGTTTTCCAGGAACTAAAAGATATGTGTGACCTAGTCCAATTAGCAAATAACTGCTTGACTATTTTAAATTTAGGCTCAGTTAGGCTCTTGGGATTCATCTTGAAGAATTGGCTCTTTCAGGTTCACATTTGTAAATATTTCGTATTTCTTCTCCAATCGGAGCCCCGTGACCTATAGCAGCTTAGCATTATGCAAAGCCCACTGTTTTTTTAATCAGATGGCCAAGCCCAGGCTGTCTGACAATAGCAAGTCACATGGACTTACTGAGCATTAATTTCCTCATCTGTACTTGAAAATCAAATCCGAGTGAAATTTACATTGGTGTTCACAGATTCTAGCACCTGGGAAATACGCAAGAAATGCAAGTTACCATTATTAGCACTATTCCTAGTATTACTCTGATTAATATAAACAATGAGTGCAATAATACTTACTTCACAGTGCTGTTGAATAGACTAATTACTAATGAATAAAATCATTTAACCAGCCTTGTAATGTGAAGTACATAAACAAATACTCGGTTCATTTGCTTCTCTCTCACCAGCTTTTTCTTGGCTGAAAATAAACTTTCCATTTAAAATCACAATTTCAGTAATGATAACAAGATCTCTTCTCCATGGTTTTCTGTTGACTGAGTCTGTGGTTCACTGATATACCCAGAGGTGATGTCAGCTCAGAATTGGAAAGGGTGGAATGATGGGTGATCCCAGGTGGAGGTCTTGATAAGCTGATGAGATAGGAGGAGAATGAAGATAGGAAATTAAAAATATTGGCAAGAGAGAGACCAAAGCAAGGGGTCACGTGGGCTAGGCTTGAAAAGGAGAGAAAGGCAAGATGAGGTTGATGGATAGGAAGAAAGTGGAAGGTCAAAGATTAGAGGGCTCCAAGAGGAGAGCATGAATGAGAACGGAAATGACTGGAGGTTGTGGTTGGGAAGTGAGGTGTTAAAATTTTAAATTTCTGCTTCAGGAAACAGCAGGGCCATTAATGGTGGATGGCTGACATTGGGTGAGGAAATGATCCCTGGAGACTAGGAAGCAGAGGGTGTGAGAGATCAGCATGCTGATGCCTGGTTGGGATCATGGAAGGACGTGGAGAGGGGGGTTCAAGTGTTTATGAGTGAGGTGACAGCAGGCTGGTTGAGGATGCACATTCTGCAGAGATGGCTGCTTAAACCATAGCCCTCTGGGAACTGTGTCCCTCCTTCAGTACAGGCAATTTCCAATGAGTAGCTAAAGTGTCACCTTCTCCCAGTTCTGTGTCCTGTTTTGGACTGATACTTGTCTTCCTCAACATGGATAGCTGTCACCATAATTATGGTTGGAGGCTGTGGTTCCCAGTCAATCAGGATCCTGCCATTGACTATTTTGCTAGTGCTTTCCTAGGCCTGCAGCCTTTGCACCCACCTTAATTGCTATCCACAAACCTGGTCAGTATCCCCAAGAGGAAAATACTTTGTCCTACATGCATTCCCCATGCCCAAATGTTCAGGCACCCTTACTCCTTTCATATCTGAACATTGCTTCCTGAAGGTTTCATGTGCAGAGACTCCTTCACACATAATCTAGAATAAAATGTAACCAATTTCTTCCCCAATGATAGACGTGATGTACTTAATACTCACTAACTGTTAAGGTATTTAATGGCTACAATCTATGATGAATGTGGAGATGCTTTAAAGGAATTTATGCCTATTAATTAGATATGTATCTTACATGTGCATTGGTGATTCTTGATACATTTTTAAAAGAACATGTGAATTTGTGAGATATCAGATCTATCTATTCTACAGACAACTGTAGACCTCTAAATAATAAACCCATAGCTACAGAGAAGTGTCTCACACACAGGTTGGGAACTGCAGGTTTAAGACGTTTGCTCTTCACAACTCTAGAGAGATGTTTTAAATGAGGAAACTGATACCCAGGCATAATAAGAAAAACAGATCAACCACAGCAGGGACTTAAGCATCAGGCAAGTGTGTATTCAAACCCGGTCCTTGCACCTACATGGCTTGAGAATTCTTTTCTTCTACCCACTGAACCCTGAGCTCCACTGATGAAGTGAAGCTAACCTCTGTTGCTTTACTTCTGACTTCTTCTGTGCCCATATGCTCTTCCGGCACAGGTTCTGGCCTGGAGCATACTAAAGGTGATTTGTCATTTTACAAAGCAAATACAGTTCGGGTGAGAAGAGAGCCAAGTGAAAAATAATCCCAAGGCCAGAAAGCTACAGTGGAAGTTTGGAGCAAAAGAGAAAAACACAAACCAACCCCCCAAAAACATAAAAGCTCAGGATGATTTATTTCATAATTTAAAAATCAAAATCGCCTTCGGGCAGGAAGGCTTGTTTGCCCAGTTTTACCCTAGAGTGAGTCATAATAGCTAAGTTATATACCCTTGGAAAAACCAGGGTTTTTTCCAGTGGGAGCACTGAGATGTCATTAAGCTGAGCACTGTGTGTGGCAGTGCCAGAATCAAATGTCCTTTGAAATTGAGACCAGCCAAGAGAAAGCCCCAGGGCCAGTGCTGTGTTTCTCCAGAGCATGTCATGTCCCCCGTCTCATCCAGAAGATGGCAGGGAAAGAATTTTAGGCAGGAAATGATCACTTTAGCCACAGGGATAGGGCAGAGTTAGGTGGGCAGCAGGACGTAGAAAAAGGAAAATGTTAATCACAGGGACTAGATTGAATTCCATCTGCAGTAAAGACAGAGTCTGGACACAGCCACCAATAAGTCCAGACCTGTATCAGTTATCTAGTGCCTCAATATTTCAGCATAACAAATAAACCCCCAAACTTCAGAGGCATGCAACAGTAAGTGTTGGTTTTCATTCACAAGTCTGTGAGCCAGGCTTGGCTAATCTCGGCTGGTCTAGAATGCTTTCACTCACATGTCTGACATCTGCCTGGCTATCAATGAAGCAATGGAGGTATGTGGCCACTGTGTCCACTGTCACCCAGGAGGCTAGCCTGGGCTTGTTCACATACATGGTGGTGGCAAAGTTCCAAGAAGAAATGGAAGCACAAAAGGCTAGGTCACAATGTCAACCCAGATTCAAGAGATGAGAAAGTAGATTCTAACGCTTGACCAAAGGAGATGCAAAGTCCAGTGGCAAAGGCCATAGATACAGAGAGAGGTGGAGAATTGAGGACCTTTCAGTAACCAATTTTCTACAAGAATGGTGCTGCTGGTGATGTTGCAGAAGAGAGCTTAGACTTCATCTATGAAGCCACAGAGCATGGCGTGAAAATCGGCTGGTTAGAAGATGATGGATTTCATCTCACAATATAGGGACAAAATAGTCCAAGCTCTCCAACAATAAAAGGGACTGTCTTAGGAGATGATACTTTTACATGATTATAACTACTAATGTTGAGTGTTTATTATAGGCATCAGAGCTTAGACTTCATCTATGAAGCCACAGAGCATGGCGTGAAAATCGGCTGGTTAGAAGATGATGGATTTCATCTCACAATATAGGGACAAAATAGTCCAAGCTCTCAGCATAGTAAAGGACTGTCTTGGGAGATGATACTTTTACATGATTGTAACTACTAATGTTGAGTGTTGATTATAGGCATCAGACAATGTGTGTTCTGGATGGCTCACAGGAATTAATCATGGTGATAACACCATGAGCAGGGTCACTGTGAACTGTTATGCAGGCATGTTCTGCAGAAAGGGTCCACTTGGCTGAGAGGCATGCTTCTTGCCAAATCATGAGTCCAGGTGTGGAGCTGTGTCCACTTGGAGGAAGGAAAACCTTTTGTTAATGCATATCCAGGTGATGTATTAACTGGCAGCAGCCCAGCCTGCTTATGAGGTTGGTAGTACCGTATTCTGACTTTCATTTTAGAGTAAACAACATGAGACCTAAGAGAGTTTAGGTAAATCGCTTGGAAATATTCAGGTTTTGAGCATAAGAGCGATTTGAACTCAGGCAGTCTGCCTTCAGCTCAGGCTTTTTGACCATAAAGCTATTCTGCCTGGCTTGATCCTTACAACAACCTACTAGAAAGGGAAGTCATTTCTATTTCACAGATGGGAGATTTAAGGCTCCAAAAATCAAGGAACTTGTTAAAAAATTAAGAGATTCAGGTATTGAATGGTGGTAGGATTTTTTCCCATATCTGTCTAATTCCAAAGCCTATTTGCTTTTAACTGTAAACTGTCTCTTCTCCATCAGCGGTCTAATCACTGAAAGCATGCAAGAAGAGGCTATATGTCAGGATTGCTAGGAGAGATTAATGCACCAGCTGAGAACTATAATTTAGTGTCCTTTTACCTCGAAAATTCTATAAATAGGACTGGCCACGAAAGCTTTCTGGGGTGCTCCATCCTTGCTCCACTCGATTCCTCGTGTTCAGAAATAAGATCAAAACAAGAAGTTCCCTTCCATGGAAACAAGTATCCTAAGCTGAGAAAGGCACGGAGATGTGCACAGGACATTTATTTGACCATTTATTACTTACCTGCTCTGGGCTAGGGGCCCTCAGAGTCTCACTGGGTTCCTATTAACTGCCTATTGCATACAATGGGCTCCGGAAAACACCCTTCCTTCTGGGAAATCTTCCCAAACCTGCAAAAACTATTTTGCTAACCTCCCAATGGGATTATATAGAAAATAATTTAAAATAATATGTCTAACTCTGTGTGTCAGACTCACCAATGTAGCCCTGGAAGGTTTATGAGGACAGAGGGGCAAGAGTCTGGGTTACGAAGACCAGAATATCCTGGAGGCATCCACACACCCTGGTTTCCTTTCCTGCCTCTATCACTCTCTGGTTCTGATTCCAACTCTCCTTAACTCTGATGTAGAGCCTGGGATTCCTTTGGAATCAAGTACTCATGCTCACCTACCCACTCTAATGGGATGTGCTTCTTTAACCCTCCAGATTTCAAATGCAGTGTCACTACCAGAAAAATCCTGCCTCTGCCCCCAAAATTCTGTCCCAACACAGCTTAGCAGTTGATGCAGTACAATGCAGGCTGGTCAACCAATGGTACCATTCATCCCAGAAGGACACTGAGCTTGAGACCCAGCTCTACAACTGATTAGTAGCATGACCTTGGGCAAGTTGCCTGAAACTAACCCTAGTTTCCTCATCAGTAACAAAGAAAAATATTATCTCCCGGGGTTATATTAAGAATTCAATGACCAACATCAAAGACTACAAAATTTCGGTTAGACAGAAGAAATGCATTTTTGAGATCCATTGCACAGCATGATGACTGCAGCCCCATAGTCTGACCACTTCTCACCACCTCCACAGCTCCAAGTTAACCTAGTCAATGTTGTCTCTCACCTGGAGCATACAACAGCCTCTTCCCTGTTCTCTGCCCCCACCTGTGGTGGAATTTGAGAGTGATGCTCTCCCCTTGTAAGGAAGAGCATGTCTGTGTTCCCTGTTTCACCCAGAACCAAAGCCACAGCCTGGAAGTGGCCTTCAGGGGCTCACAGGCTGTGCCCATCCCCATTTTGTCTTAATCTCCTCTCTTACTCTCTCCTTCACTCACTCTGCTCCAGCCACAGGGGCCTCCTTGCTGTGTCTCAGAACACACCAGGCACACTCCATCCAGGCTCCTTTGTGAGAGCTATTCCTTCGCTTCACTTTCCCCAGATATCACGGTGGTTCATTCTGCCCCTTTCACATTTTCCTTCTTATGCCATCAGCTACAAGATGTCGTCCTACCACCCTATTCACAATTGCAACCCTCTGTCTCACTCCCAGTTTCTCCAACCCTGTTCTTTTATTTTCATTTATCACATTCAAGCATATTATCTAACTTATTATTATTTACTGTCCCTGTCTCCCCCTGTTAGGATATAAGCTGCTGCAGGACAGGGCTTTTTATCCTGTTCCCTGATGGATCCCAAGTGCCTGATCCAGTGCCTCGCACAGAGTAAGCACACCACAAATATATGTTGAAGGAATGAACAGATTAATAGTAGCCATTAGCATGATCATGTAAGAACCTCTTAAGACCAAGAATCATGTCTTTTTCCTGTCTATATGCCCAAGCCTTACTATAGGGCCTGGCCCTGCTGAGATGCTCAGCAAAGGTTTACGGAATGAATGAAACCAGGAAGCCTCCCTTTGTGGAGACAGGGAGAGGCTGAGCACTAAGCTCATATTGGCTTGCTTGAAGGACTACCCTGCATGTCACATCCAGAGAGCAAAATTGCCTCTGACATGTAATTTAAAACCTGAGATGCCTGGATATAAAGTCTTACTCAAGTAAATGGGATCAAACATCAGGGCATTTCCACTCTACCAAATAGATACTCCGGATTTAATATGATCTCTCCTTTCTTCTCAGGTCTCTTAGGCTGCCCTCACCCCTGGGGGAAGGGGAGAGATGAATTTGGTAGAGCTGGCCTCAGGAATTGGATGGCCTTGCTTCAGGTAATCCCAAGTCCCATCTGAGTCTCAATTTCTGATCAGTGAGAGGCCATCGCCTCCTTAATTTCCATTCTGAGCCTCCTCCATCTATTCCAGACCTGGAAGAACCTACAACCTTCTTATGACACTAAATTCTGCAGAATGTGGATTTTATCTTAGGTCATATGGCTACCAGAATCCTCAGATCAGTTTATCACAGTTAATTGTGTACATGGAGAAGGGGGAAGAATAATGGCTTCAGTTTTAATCCCCAATCCTCTAATTACTCACTGTATGAGTAATTAGCAAGTTTTTTTAACCTCTGCAAGACTCAGTTTTCCCATCTGTAAAATGTGCATAATAAAACTTGCCATTTATTTTGTTGTAGAATCTATATGAAATAAATACTCTTTCCCTACCAGAACCGGAGTTCTCTAGGACAGAGATTTGTTTGCCATTCTTTCACTCATTCATTCACTGAGCACTATGTTTATTGAGACCCGTATGAGGTCTCAAAAGGATAATTATTAAGGTACAGTCCCTGCTGTACAGGAGTCTAGAGACCTGTGTAATAAATCATTATTACCTAGTGTGATCAATGTTAAAATGAAACTGTGAGCAAACACCATGAGAACTCAGAGGAGGGAGTAATTAGGAGGAATGAGGAAGGCATCAGACAAAATATGCTATGTAAACAATTTTGGATAGCAGTTTTCCAGGCAGACAAGGGGGTCAGGAGGAAGGATATTCAAGGCAGAGAGAACAGCATGAATGAAGCCACGGCACCCTATGTTATTCACCATTGAAATTGTGACTCCAGCCTCCACATTAAAATACAGCACATGGAGGTTCTAAGTAAATGTATGTTCAATAGACATATCTTTACTAAGGACATCACATAGTCATCATGGACTGTTCCTGGCATTTACAAAGCCCAGTTTTCATTCACACCCAACTTGTTAGTAGTGGGGTGGGGTGGGAGGGGGATTTGCACTCAAATTTCCTATCACTGATTTATTGTATTTATGAAATGACTGATAAGACTTAAGAGGATAGTGAGTGGATACTGAGACTGCATGTACAGAGGAAATGAGCTGTCTGCCCTTTTCTCTAATTAGCTTCATTGGGAAGATATTGTTGTTGTTGTTTTTATCCACCCACTTGGCCTTAAAACTCTTCCAGTTTAATGCTAACTTTACTTATAAGCCTAACCTGGCAAAGTAGATCTTACTACTCAAAGGCAAATAATGAACAAAAGTGTGATCCAGCTTCTAAGGGAAGGAGATGGGAAGTGACATGTCCTGAGCATTTAAACATCCCAAAGACCTCCAACATAAATTCTCATAGCCCCATTTTATAGAGGGAGAAATTGAGGTTTGGAGGATTAGCGTTTCTTGCTAGTAAGTGGCAGAGCTGAGACTCCAAGTTGGGATGTAAAAAAGAGCAGGTCTACCTTTCTTGTGTTTATGGACTGAATGTTTGTGGTCCCAAAAATTTATGTTGAAGATGTGACTTCACTGTGAGGCTGCCAAGAGGTGTGGCCTTTGGGAATAGGGTCAAATGAGGCCATGAGGGTGGAAGCCGTATGATAAGGATTAGTGCTTAAGAGGAGGAAAAGGGTGGAGCTGTGTATTTCTCCACCATGCGAGGACACAGCAAGAAGGTGCCCTTCTGCAAGCTAGGAAGAGAGCCCTCACCAGGAACCAAATGGGCTGGCACCTTGATCTTGGTGGAACTGGGAGAAATAAATAGCTGTTGTTGAAGCCACACAGTTTATGGTACTTTGTTACAGCAGCTTCAGCCAACTGACACTTGTCCTCGCAGAACATACATGCCTGCAGCCCCTAACCAAAAGCACCTATCTCACCTTGTTCCTATACCAATCGCTCCCCAGTTTTCCTGGAAATAATAGAATATTGGGTCTTTTGTCTATTTCTTGTGCTTTCTCAGTCTTGGTAACTGAACTACTGAATCTTGATATCCAGGTAGTTCCAGGGAAGGTGACTAGTCTATAAAATGTCTGTGCATGTCAGAAATGAAGACATCAACGTCTACTCTACTAGGAAGCCAAGAAATGACCTGGCCAGGGATGAAGATCATCAGGGCCAGATCTGAACAGGCAGTGGGCACAGGAGTTACAAGGGGATACTAACGAGAAACACCCAGGACAACTAAAAGCAAAGCTGAAAATGTATGGAGAAAGTAGCCACGCAAAACAACCTTCTGGCCATCCTTGTTTCTGTGTCTGTGTGTGTGTGTGTGTGTGTGAGAGAGAGAGAGAGAGAAGATGAGAAACAGGAGATGGAGAGAAAGACTAACCTACAATGGGATGAAATAGATTATGGAGATAAACTTGAAGAGGGAGAATACAGGAAATTAGTGTTTCCAGGAGAAACCTCAAAGGGTTCTTTCTTCTGTGGATACTTTTAATACCCTCATATGCCACATCCATTTATTCCATTCAGACTCCTAAAGTATCTTTAATTTTGATTAACTGAACTGTTTCCTTTACTACCTATCAGGAAATTATTCAAACCTAAGTTACAGACTTAAAGGTGTTCTGTTGTACAAGGCGTGACTTTTTTTAAAATAACCAATCACTAAATACAATAATAGTCTCAGTAACACAGTTTCCAAGGTCAACTAAGTCATCTCAGGTATTTAAAATGTTCTTTTTATGCACATAAACTAAATACTAGGTTGGTGATAAATGATGTGATATGTGGCTTGCCAGTGTTGGGGTTTGTGAATGACAAATTAAACTTATTTATTATTTTCTAGAGGCTCTCTGTCAAAACTCTTTCTACTGCTCAATCCTCTTCCTGGGAAAAAATATCAGATGGCGGGATCGAGAGGGAGCGGTGTTGCCTGGACAGTGTGGGAACTAAATGGCACAGCGTGGGATTAAAGAGGGATATTTGGTAAGTCCTGAACTTGTGTCCCAAAATCAGTTTCCCCCAGACCGGACAATCAGGCAGTGCAGGCCTCAGAAGGATCAAAGTAAATCAGCCATGCCTAGAATATACTGAAAGCATGTCTGCAAGTTCTGAAGATCATGGACCACACAGAAAGTTTGTTGAATTTACATCAAGATGAATGAAAATAAGCATGGAAAAGAAAATAAGACGCGATTATTCTGTTGTTTTACAAGTTGGGCAAACCACATGTGTAGCAAGCTTGGCATTTGTCCTGAATCACTATGTTTCAAGGACCACAGACACCCAGGAGTACCATCAGAAGTAGGTACACAGATCTCAAAACAATGTTATAAGAAAGCTTGAAGGAATGGAGAACATTTAGCCCAGGAGAGCATCCATGGGACATGACTATTGTTTTCAGAGAATGGAAGGCTCTTGATGTAGGGCAGGGAATCACAATTGTTTTATATGGCCTCAAGGAGCACTGGAGCCATGCATGTGAATTGCATTTTAGCTTAGAATTTAAACTTCAGAAACCATTCTAATAATAGAGCTTTTAAACATAGAATAGGCAGACTCAGTAGGAAGTCAGCGATCTACAACTAAAGGTCTTCACCATGTGCTCTATCAGGTGATAAATTCAAAAGTTAGTCTGGATTACCTTTAAAGGCAAAAATTCTTTGATTCTATGAAAGGGGGAAAAAAGTCACTATATTAGTTGGAGTAAGGGCTCCATAACAGAGACTCAACAATTCAACCACGTAAAGGGCCAGGAAATTGACGACTCTTTCCCAGAACAGTGCAAGGCAGGTAGGTGGCCTCTGCTTCATAAAAGCATCATGGGAACCAGGCTGGGGTGGGAGAGGTGGGTGGCTCTACCTCGGCATGATGCTTCTGAGGCAAATCCAGTTGTCAACCATATCCAATCAGTGGGAGGAAACAGGCGAAGTCCAGGACTGGATACTGCTTATTAACCATGGCATACAGAAGTTGCTCACATTACTTCTATTCCTGTTCCACTGAGGTATCTGATCTTGTCACCTGACGACATTTCACTGCAAGGGATGCTAGGCAGCATAGATTGAGCCAAGCAGCCAGAAAGAAAAGAAATGAATTGAGAAACCCATGGCAGACTTGTGGACATTCCAATGACCATGGATCACTGATCATTACACATTGCATATAGGTATCCAAATACCACATATACCCAAAAAAAATATGTACAACTATTATATATCAATAAAAACATTTTTTAAACAGCACACTTGGCCATGATCATCTATCAGTTAAATTATCTGTCAATTGTTTATACATCTTACTATATTAATAGTATCAATGTATTATATTAATAAATTACTACAGTTAAAAGCACTGCTTTAAAACCATTCTACCTGGTTATGACACCTACCTCCACAATTTATTTAGTAACTGACTATGAGCAAGTTAACCTCCATATGCTTCCATTTCTGTATCTGTTACATGGTGGTAAGAGATTTGTCCTGAATAATAAAATATTATTAGATAAGTAGCTTTATAATATTACTTACCTAATAATATTTCTAATGATTATCTAATAATATTTTTATGACGTTCAAATGAAGTAATGCAACTAATGAGCTTAGAACAGTGCCTGGAATGCAGGAGGAGCTCAGTAAGTATTATGATTTATTATTACGTGAATATAGAAAGAAAGAAGTACTTTCTTCAGGGTGTACCTGCGGATACAGAATTCCCATTGACCTACGTGATCAGAAGGTGACATATTTTCATAGTAAGTAACTGAAAGGGATGATTTAGGCCTTTCTCCCTCTCAAAGTGGCCCCACTCATATCCTCTGGTCCTCATTTACCAGCTAAACAGAGACACTTGCTTTATCACATTTCTCTTCCATCCACCTTCCCAAGTGCTTTGGAAGAAAGGTAGACTAGAAAAACTGCAAGGTGCCATCCCTGACTGTTCTATAATGTAACTAGAATCTAAGCAAATAAACGTACCCCATTTGCTGGATGGGCTCCAAAAAGCCCTTGGAAGAAGGATAAAAACATCATCACAAGAACAAACACTGAACCACAAATAAATAAAAATATCATCCGTGCCTCGACGCCAGCTTGCATTAGCAAATGAGTAATCGGGGTCTTCAAATGGAAACATACTTTTGCCATCTCATTTGGATTGTCATGATGAATTCTGCATGACACCCGAGGCTGCTTTACAGGAGACCTGAGAAGGCCTCCTCTGATTAATGGGGCTTATGATCCCCTCTGAGAGGTTAAGTTTGCTTGAAAATTCAACCCATTAATTAGCAACAGCCCTGGATGCCTGGGTTGGTATAGGTCCTATGGGGAGTTGTAGAGCTGGTCATGTGGGAAGATTCATGCCGCTGGAAGCTTGGATACCTTTGGCAGGGGAGAGGGTTAAGAATGAGGGAGGCAACATCTAATTATTCTGAGCACCTCCCTGTGCTAAGCACTTTAAATGGAACTGCATTTAATCCTTACAACAACCCCACAAAGACAGTATTTTTACTCCTATTTTATGGATAAGGACACTTAGGTCCAGCAAGTCTAAGTGATTTGCCCAAGCACGTAGCTAGTCAGGGGTAGAACCAAAAATCAGATTCATCCCTGGATTTCTCCTAATCCTGGGGGTTGTTTTTAATTGCTTTTTCATAATACTGATGTAAAACTGGGGCCAAGTCCTCAAAAAGTTCATGATCGATGAAGTAAACCTGAAATGCTTAGAGCAGGTAGCAGTTACATGAGTGGCACAGCTTGTAAGAGTCACACAGGCTATAAGAAGAAATACTGCCTGCAAGGTCACACAGCTTGTCAGTGACAAAGGCAGGACTGTCACCAAAATGTATGAGATGTCGAAGCATGTGCCTGATGGTTTATTACAGAGGTAAGGCTCTGGCTGAGCCTTGAGGGACGTGCAGTGTTTGGAATGGAGGAAAAGAGGAAGTGAGAGAGGTGGATAGGTGGGCGACCAAAACAATCACAGAGTGAGTGAGAGTTTCTTTTCCTTATTTGGCCACCAACCCTCATTTCTTCCTCCTCCAGTTACCTTTCACCAGCTGTATTTCTCCTGCACTTGGCTCCCATGCTTTTGCCTAGGCTAATGCTTCCTCCTGGAATGCCTACCCAACTCAATCCCACCCAGTTGTCAAGGTCAGCCTAGCGTCTACTATCTGCTTGGAACCTTTGTATTGTTCACCCATTCATTGAACAAGTATCAGTTTAGCCCCTAGAATGTGCCAGGTCCCCTTCCAGGTGCTGGGAGTTCAGAAGATGATATTAAATTCCTGCCCTGATGGAGCTTACATTCTAGTTGGAAGAAACAAAAAATAAACATATATACAAATAAACCTCCATCATATGTCAAATAGTGAAATGTGCTAGAAAGAATAAGCCATGTATGGCGACAGAGCATAACAGAGATAGAACAGAACTCCTGTAGACAGACAGGTGAAAGGAGACTTCTCTGATGAGAGGGTTGACATTTGCATAGAGACATGAATGAAACAAAGGAGGGACGCACACAGACACTAGGGATGCAAATCCTGCTGGGTGTGCTCAAGAAACAGCAGGGAAGGGGCACACCTGGGGCAAGGTGAGCAGGGGGAATGGTGGGCAGAGACGGTGGCAGAGGGAGCAGGAGCCTCACTATCCCTGACCAGAATATACCACTCTCTGCCCTCCACATTCTCGCCATGACCCCCAGGACATTTGTTTTTACATCTCCCATTCTGCCTCAAGTCGTACTCTGGTCAATTGTGAACATATCAGTCCTCCAATGGACTGTAGCCCAGTGAAGCTGAGGGCCTTGTTCTCATCAGCATTGTAGCCCTTGCATCCAGCACTGAATGCCCTCGTAGCTCAGACTGGCAACAGTCAATGCAGGAAAGAGCACGGCACACCCCAGTGGGGATGGGGAGGAAGACGTCTAGGAAGCAGAGCATGGAGTCAGCCCCCTTGGCATCCTGTGGTCTAATACATCTTATCTGCAGGAGCTCAACAACTTAGACCAGTGGGTCTGATCCCTTGCATGTGTGATACTCAGAACCAGTGGGTATGCCATGCCTATATGGCAGTCATCAGCAAAGATACCAGCAGCAGGGCCGGGTCACCAAGGGACTGTTAAGAGATAGTAAAATAGTTGGGAGGCTGAGAGTCAGGACAGAGCTCCAGTAGCTCCAGTAGCTAGTGTAACTGAGAAGTGATGTGTTGAATAGGAAATGGAAGCAGGTAGCCTGTCTATGAGACTGGGCAAGCACAGCCAGTTGAAGGGAAGGCTCTGACTCCATGCTCAGACAGGTGCCCTGGCTAGCCCTCTCACCCCCACGCACATCCTGTCCTAGACCTGTAGCTGCTGCTAGGATGGAGACGCCAGTCTTTCATAACTGAATCAGTGTCTGGGAGGAGTGCCCACCCAGCGGCCAGAGACTGAGGTGCATTTGCTACACAGAACCATTCAGATAATGCTAACTCGCTGTTCTTCTATCAGCCTGAAGCTTTGCATACACAGTCTCTTCCCTGGCCTTCTCTGTGAGCTCCTCGGAGATCTTCCCATGACAATCTAGGGGATAGTGAGGAGCTACACTTCAGATCCAATAGGTCTTTCATTAGAGCCAATTCTGAGTCTGAAAAGCAAAACGCGTGACACCCCCTGGGCCCACCCCTGCTCCTCATCAATCAAAGAACTCTTAATTAGCTCCCTTGGCCTTCCTTTTCTCCTCCTGATTTGCTGCTGAGTCTCTGGTGAAGCCCCCTAGAGTAGCTGAATGTGAATGTAGACCCTGCCAGGCGGCAGGTGATTCTCCTTTCTGCCCTCCTGGCAGCAAACCCTCCAGAACCATATGGAGCAGCTTGGTACATCAAAGGGCAGAACTCAGAAAAATAGGTCCCTTAGGACCTCCAAGTAGAATAGTCTCATTTTACAGATGAAAATCCTGAGATCCAGAGAGAGAGATTTTTTCGGTGGAAATTTGCTGGATTTGAGCTTTTGAAGATACTGCGTACCTCTCTGCTTACTTCCTGGTTTCCAGATATATTTTAATCTCTTTTTATTTCTTCATCTTTGGTGACTTTGTATTAAATAAGAGCATTCTTGCTCAATATCACTAATCACCAAGGAAATGTAAATTAAAACCAGAGTGAGATATCACCTCGCATCTCTTAGATTGGCTATTATCCAAAAACTAAAAGAGAACAAGTGTTGATGAGGATGTGGAGAAAATGGAATTCTTCCACACTGGTGGTGGGAATGCAAATTAATATAACCATTTTGAGAAACAATATGAAGGTTCCTGAAAAAACTAAAAATAGAACTACCATATGATCCAGCAATCCCATTCCTGAGTGTATATCCAAAGGAAATGAAATCAGTATGTCAAAGAGATGTTTGCACTCCCATGTTCATTGCAGCATTATTCACAATAGTCATGACGTAGACTCAACCTATGTGTCCATCAACAGATAAATGGATACAGAAAATGTGATCTATATACACAATGGAATATAATTCAGCCTTAAAAAGAAGGAAATCCTGTTATTTGTGAACACGGGTAAATCTGGAGGAGATTACGTTAAGGGAAATAAGCCAGACACAGAAAGACAAATGTTGAATGATCTTACATACAGGTGGAATCTAAAAAAAAAACTGAACTCACAGCAGCAGAGAGTAGAATGACGGTTACTGGGGCTGAGGGTGGGGAGACTGGGGAGACATTGGTCCAAAAACACAAAATTTCAATTACATAGGAGGAATAAGTTCAAGAGATCTCTTCAATAACATGGCGACTATAGTTAACAACAATGTATTGTAACTGAAATAAAAAATTGCTAGGAGATCAAATTTTAAATGTCCTCCCTCAAAAAAAATTGTGTGTATGAGGTAATGCATATGTTAAATAGCTCAATTTAGCTATTTCACAATGTATACATGTTTCAAAACATCATGTTGTACTCCATAAATACATACTTTTTAAAATTTGTCATTTTTTTAAGGAGGAAAAAGAAAAATAAATAAATGTGTGTAGCATATCAAAGTATTCCCATTCCCTAATACCATCAGGTCAGAGCTAGGGTATCAAACCAGATCTGCATAAACAGTTCAATGCAGGCATGTCTTCCCATAAGCCAGGAAGAAGGAATATTAATGAAGAGGAGATGTTTGAGGGAAAATATAGACACACATAGGGGGTCATTCAGGAATACAAACATGAGAGTGCAAATATCTCTTCGGCATACTGATTTCATTTCCTTTGGATATACACCCAGGAATGGGATTGCTGGATCATATGGTAGTTCTATTTTCAGTTTATTCAGGAACCTCCATATTGTTTCTCATAATGATTATATTAATTTGCATTCCCACCACCAGTGTGGAAGAATTCCATTTTCTCCACATCCTCAACACTTGTTCTCTTTTAGCTTTTGGATAATAGCCAATCTAAGAGATGTGAGGTGATATCTCACTGTGGTTTTAATTTGCATTTCCCTGGTTTCTATTCCCCCAAAGAGGAATGAGAATCCCATATATCTGTTTGATTAGATACATTATAATTCCCACCTTACAGATGAAGAAAACAATCCCAGAAGCTAAGCAATTTGCCAAGGATTGCAGGCAAGATAATGTAATAACAAGAAAATAATGACCGTTTACAGAGTGCTTCCTAAATGCAAGACACTCTATGAGACATTTTGTAGTTACTGTATAATTTGACCTTCATAATCATTCCTAGTAATTGACAAAGTCAATATTTGGAATCAAGTCTCTCTATTTCAAACCTTATGCTCTTCTCCCAATATCACATTGACTCTCTAGAGGTTACCCTTCCTGACTAAGTAGGAGAATCAGACTCCAGTAACCTAAGGATTTTTTTCTATTTTAGGTAAGGATCAAACCACCACTCTGGGGTTCATTCATAAATGAATGGATTCTGCATTCTGCAGAATACAAAAGTTTATTCCACATTCAGAGTGTGGCCAACTCTGTGCTAAGCACTTCATGTGCATTGTCTCACTGAATGACCAACAAATAGGTATGGCCATTCCCCTGTTTTTACAGATGAGGACACTGAGACTCAAAGAGATTAAATTCTTTGTCTGAGGTTTCCCAGACAGTATAGTTAAGAATCAGTTCAGAGGGGGCGCCCAAGATGGCCAAAAAGGAACAGCTCCAGCCTCCAGCTCCCAGCATGAGCGACATAGAAGACAGGTCATTTCTGCATTTTCAACTGAGGTACCGGGTTCATCTCACTGGGGCGTGTCGGACAGTCGGTGCTGGTCAATGGGTGCAGCCCAAACATCGAGAGCTGAAGCAGGGTGAGGCATCGCCTCACCTGGGACGCTCAAGGGGGAAGGGAATTCCTTTTCCTAGCCAAAGGAAACTGAGACAACACCTGGAAAATTGGGTAGCTCCCACCCTAATACTGCACTTTACCAAGGGTCTTAGCAAATGGCACACCAGGAGATTATATCCCATGCCTGGCCCAGAGGGTCCCACACCCACAGAACCTCACATTTGGCCCCTTAGCACAGTCGAGATCTAACTGCAAGGTGGCAGTGAGGAGGCTGGGAGGGCACCCGCCATTGAGCTTAAGTGAGTGGCTCCCCTCAGGAAACTTGAACTGGATGAAGCTGGCAGCTCAGGAGGCCTGCCACTGCCTTTGTAGACTCACCTCTGGGGACATGAGGCATAGCTAAACAAAAAGCAGCAGAAACCTCTGAAGTAAACGTCCTGTCCTGACCTTTTGAAGAGGAGGCAGTGGTTCTCCCAGCTGGCGGTTGAGATCTGAGAACAGAACAGACTGCCTGCTCAAGTGGGTCCCTGACCCTGAGCCAGCCTAACTGGGAGACAATCCCCACTAGGTGCAGACCAACACCTCACATGGCTGGAGTACACCTCTGGAGTGTTCTACAGGAGGAGCTGGTACCATTCCTTCTGAAACTATTCCAATCAATGAAAAAGACGGAATCTCTCTAACTCATTTTATAGAGGCCAACATCATCTGATACAAGCCCAGCAGAACACAACAAAAAAAAGAAATTTTAGACCAATATTCTGATGAACATCGATCCTCAATAAAATACTACAATGACTGATCAGCAGCACATCAAAAGCTTATCCACCACCATGATCAGTGGAGGCTTCATCCCTGAGGTGCCAAGGCTGGTTCAGCCCCATACACCAAATCAATAAACGTAATCCAACATATAAACAGAACCAAGACAAAACCACATGATTATCTCAATGAATGCAGAAAGAATGGCGACAAAAGTGGCAATAACTTCATGCTAAAACTCCCCAGTAAATTTGGTATTGATGGAACATATCTCAAAATAATAAGAGCTATTTACTGTGACAAACCCACAGCCAATATCATACTGAATGAGCAAAATGGAAGCATTCCCTTTGAAAACTATAACAAAATAGGGATGCCCTCTCTCCTCCTACTCAGTAGTGTTGGAAGTTCCTGACTAGAGACGTCAGGCAGAGAGAAGAAAAGAAATAAAAGGTATTCAATTAGGAAAGAAGAAGTCAAATTGTCCTGTTTGCAGATGACTGATTGTATATTTAAAACCCGGTATCCTCAGCCAGAATCTCCTTGGCCCCGATAGCAACTTCAGCAAATCTCAGGATACAATCAATATTGCAAAATCCACAGCATTCTTATACACCAATAATAACAGACAGAGCCTACAAATCATGAGATGAACTCCCATTCACAGTTATGCAAAGAGAATAAAATACCTAGAAATCAACACAGGGATGTAGAGAGGAATCTTCAAGGAGAACTGAAACCCTTGCTCAGTGAAATAAAAGGGACACAAACAAATGGGTATTCCACTCATGGATAGAAAGAATCAATATTGTGAAATGGCCATACACTTTGAGTAATTTATAGATTCAATTGTCCCATTAAGCTACTGATGACTTTCTTCAAGAACTGGAAAAACTGCTTTTTAAAGTTCATATGGAACAAAAAGAGCCTGCATTGCTGGAGTTAATCCCTAATCAAAGGAGGAGGAGGAACAAAGTTGGAGGCATCATGTTACCCTGATATGCACAAATTTCACCAGTAACCAAAATAGCATGGTACTGGTACCAAAACAGAGATATAGACCAATGGAACAGAGCCCTCAGGAAATAATATCTACACATCTACAGCCATCTGATCTTTGACAAACATATGACAAAACAAGAAATAGGGAAAGGATTCTCTATTTAATAATAAGTGCTGGGAAAATTGGCTAGCCAATAGCCATAAGTAGAAAGCTGAAACTGGATCCTTTCCTTACTCCTTATGCGAAAATTAATTCAAGATGGATTTAGAGACTTAAAATGTGGACCTAAAACCACCATAAAAACCTAGAGAAAACCTAGGTAATACCATTCAGGATGTAGGCATGCAGGACTTCATGTCCTAAAACACCAAAAGCAACAGCAACAAAGCCAAGGAAAATTGACAAATGGGATCTGAATTAAACTAAAGAGCTTCTGCAACAAAAGAAACTACCAGCGCCAGAGTGAACAGGCAACCCCTACAAATGGAAGAACGATTTTGCAATCTACCATCAGTAAGGCTAATATCCAGAACCTATAAAGGAACTCAAAAAATGTACAGAAAAAAACAAACAACCCCATCAAAAAGTGGGCAGGGAATATAGACAGACACTTCTCAAAGAAGACATTCATATTATTGAACTTACCTTGAAAAATGTCATCACTGGCCATCAGAGAAATATATCAAAACAATGAAGGATTATCTTACACCAGTTAGAATAGCGAATTAAAAGTCAAACAACAAGGTGCTACGGGAGGAGGCTGCCAGAAATAATTTACTTTTACACACTGTTGGTAGGACTGTAAACTAGTTCAAGCCGGCGGAGAGAACGGTGTGGCGATACCTCAGGTCAGAACTGAAATACCGAACGACCCAGCCATCCATTGCAGAAGGGGATGTACTCAATGGATTATAAATCAATGCCACCCATAGAACCGCATGCACATGTATGTTTATTGTGGCACTATTCTAATAACCAAAGACTTGGAATCAACCCTAATGTCCATCAGTAGACAGACTGGATTAAGAAAATGTGGCACATGCTTACACCATGGAATACTGTAAGCCACAAAAGGGATTTGTGAAATGCTTGTAGGGACATGGATGCAGCTGGAAACCATCTTCAGCAATTCACTCACAAGACAAAACTGAAGCACACCACCACATGTTCTCTCTCACAGGTGGGAATTGAACAATGAGATCACTTGGACACAGGAAGAGGAACATCACACATTGGGGCCTATTGTGGGGAGGGGAGAGGGATAGCATTAGGAGATATACCTAATGTAAATGGCGAGTTAATGGGTGCAGCACACCAACATGGCACATGTATATATATGTAACAAACCTGCACGTTGTGCACATGAACTTGAAGTATAATAAGACTTAAAGTACAAAAAAAAAAAAGAATCAGTTCTGCCTGAATCCACTATGAATGATTGCATTGGAAAGGCAGGCTTATCATGCAAAGGTTCTCAAATTTTTGTGTTTTAAACCATTACAGATTCCAGAACTTCATCCCAGAGTTCTGATTTATCAGACCTGGGTTAGAACTCAGGATCTGAAGTTGCTGTGAGCATCTCATGGAATTCTGATGCTAGTGGTCTTAGAAACATGCTTTGAGAAGTGCTGTGTACATGTGGTGCAGACAAGTCAGACCCGGCCAACAACTAAGGCTCTCTCTGGGGCAAACCAGGCCTTCCTATCCATCAACAGGCAAAAGTTTGCGGAAGGAATCTGGAGACTGTTGTGAAGTCTCATGCCCTAAATGCCAACGTTGAGCAATTTGTAGAAAGGGCTCCAAGGTGGGGTGGAGGAGCTAGCTTATTATTACAGGAAGCTGTTTCTTCTCAGTCTTTTATTCCCACTTGGTAGCATTATCACTAACCAGTTATACTGTCTGTACAACCTCGGGCAAGTCACTCAACCTTTGACAAAAAGATGCTGAGCTATAGGACCTCTGTGATTGAAATTTCTGTGATAGTCGTAGTCCAGACTTGCTCAAGTCACAATGCTTTCACTCCGTAATGTTAATACTTCTTCAGACCATTGACTAAGCATTCCTGTTTTAAACTTATTTATTTTATTTATGTATTTAACCAAATGAAATATGTCTCTTGACCTCTAAACTACAAACACTCTGTTTCTCCTTAAAGTATCTTTACTGGCTGAAATTCTAAGAAAAGAAAAGATGTATGTGGAAGTATTAATTATTAAGCCATTATTGATACACTGAGCAAGAATTATGCTTCTCTTTGGCATAGCCTCCCAGGTCTGAGGAAGGTTATCCTGTGGCTGGAAAAAAAGACTTATCTTCCTTGCTGAGTTTTACAAGACCACGTTTCTGTTAGATCCTATATCCTCAAATTCTTATGACCAAGAAGAGTGTCAGAAACTGCATAACTAAATGATTTCTTTGCAGGAAAGGAGAGTTAGGAAAGAATGCATGAATGAATGAAGTGCTCAGAAACTTCTGGGGTTGAATTTTTGAAGAAAAGTTTCAAGGACATAAAAATGGTGAAAGTGGAGGAGAGATTAGTACAGTTGGCACAGAGATAAGACAAAACCCATGCCTGTTCCATAAAAACCCTGCACAGAGTGAATATGCAATAATCATTGCTTATTGAATGAAGTCATCCCGCCCACTGAGAGTATAGACGTGGCAATCTTTATGTTTTAATTTTAATAGGTTTTCAACCCATGATGCCAAGGGAATTATGGATGGATTTCAATCATTCTCACTGAATTAGGATTAAGATTATGACAAATAAAGCAAAATAAGACAAATGACCCAGGTTTCAAAGACTTACACTTGGACGGGGGTGTCTATCATGGAGCAAGACTATTATAACATAATGTGATGCATGCTGCAGTAGAAGAAAGCATGGAATGTCATGGGAGCAACAGGAGGGGCCCAGTAACCAGGCTGAGTGGGATTCCAAGAGGACTTCCTGGAGGAGGGACAAGTTGGCTGAGTGTTGGGAAAGAGTGGAATAGAAGGAAAGAAAGAAGAGACTAGGGGAGTGATCCAGGTTCTAGATGTAGCATGTGGAAAAACTCCAACAATGGGAACTTGACTGTATAGGGCTAAGACACATGGAATGGCTCATCATACCTAAAGTATAGTTCTAGGGTGTGGTTAGAAAGAGATGGGGCTGGATAGGCAAAGAGTGATGGTCAGAGAATTGGGTTGTTGGTCTTGCATAACAGTTAGGGTAAGGGGGAACCACTAAAGATTTTTAGGAAAATAATTGAATAGATCTGATTTGTGTTTTTGAAAAATTCCTTTTGCCACTGTGTGGAAGATGATCTGGAGGGAAATTGGTTAGAGGTAATTGTAATAATCTAGCCAAGAAGTGAGGAAAGCCTTAACTAAGTAGAGACAGAAAGTACAGGATTTAAAGACATTCAGAAGAAGAATTTATGGGAGATGGTGACTAATTGCATGTGGAAAAGAAAGGAGAAGACGAAGTTAAGAATGATTGCTATGTTTTGTGCTTGGTTGACAGTTAAATGGGTGTTATCACTGAAATGAGGAACATGAAAAGGCAGAGACAGTTTGGATAGAAAGACAGAAGTTAATTTTTTGACATGTTGCATTTTAGATGCCCATAAAACTCACAGGTGCTGATTATTAATAAGCAGTTGATTTTATGAGTCTGAAGCTCATGGGAGAGTTCTGTGTGAAAAGAACAGAGATCTGTGAGTCATCAGCCTGGAGACGGTGGTTAGACATGGGGGCAGGGATGAAATAGCCTAGAGTGTGCTAGAGTAAGAAAAGTGAAGGGCTTAGAAGGTGATATGGCTTGGCTGTGACCTCACACAAATCTCACCTTGAATTTTAATCCCTATAAACCCCAGGTGTTGAGGGAGAGACCACGTGGGAGGTGATGGGATTGTGGGAGCAGTTTCCCCAATGCTGTTCTCATGATAGTGAGTGAGTTCTCATGAGAGGTGATGGTTTTATAAGGCAGTTTCTCTGCTCTTGCTCATTTTCTCTCACCTACCACCATGTAAGACATGCCTCTTCCCTGTCCACCATGATCATAAGTTTCCTGAGAGTGAGGTACTGCTACAAAGATACCAAAAACTGTGGAAGCGACTTTGGGACTGGGTAACAGGCAGAGGCTGAAACAGTTTGGAGGGGTCAGAAAAAGACAGAAAGATGTGGGAAAGTTTGGAGCTTCCTAGAAACTTGAATGGTTTTGACCAAAATACTGACAGTGATATGGACAATGAAGTTCAGGCTGAGGTGGTCTCAGATGGAGATAAGGAACTTATTGGGAACTGGAACAAAAGTCACTCTTGCTAAGCTTTAGCAAAGACGCTGCCAGCATTTTGTCCCTGTCCTAGAGATGTGTAGAATTTTGAACTTGAGAGAGATGGTCCGAAATTGAAAATTATGTTTAAAAGGGGAGCAGAGCATAAAAGTTTGGAAAATTTGCATCCTGACAATGCAATAGAAAACCCCATTTATGGGGAGAAATTCAGGCCAGCTGCAGAAATTTGCATAAGGGGGAGCCAGATGTTAATCAACAAGACAACGGGGAAAATGTCCCAGGGGATGTCAGAGGTCTTCATGGCAACCCCTCCCATCACAGGCCCAGAGGCCTAGGAGAAAAAAAATGATTTCATGGGCCAGGGCCTTGCTACTTTGTGCAGTCTCCAGACTTGGTGCCCTGCATCCCAGTGTGGCTAAAAGGGGCCAACATACAGCTCAGGCCATTGCTTCTGAGGGTGCAAGCCACAAGCCTTGGTGGCTTTCATGTGATGTTGGGCCTGTGGGTACGCAGAAGTCAAGAATTGAGGTTTGGGAACCTCCACCTAGATTTCAGAGGATGTATGGAAATGCCTGGATGTACAGGCAGAGGTCTACTGCAGGGGTGGGACCCTCATGGAGAACCTCTGCTAGGGCCATGTGAAAGGGAAAGGTGGGGTTGGAGTTCCCACCCAGAGTCCCCACTGGGGCACTGCCTAATGGAGCTTTGAGAAGAGGTCTGCCATCCTCCATATCCCAGAATGGTAGATCCACCAACAAAACCACAAGATGACATCTCACACCAGTCAGAATGGCTATTACTAAAATGTCAAAAAATAACAGATGCTGGTGAGGTTGTGGAGAAAAAAGAATGCTTATATACTGGTGGTGGGAGTGTAAAGTAGTTCAACTATTGTGAAAGACAGTGTGGCAATTTCTCAAAGACCTAAAAAAAGAAATACTATTCCACCCAGCAATCCCATTACTGGGTATATATCCACAGAAATATAAATGATTCTATCATGAAGACACATGCACACATATGTTCACTGCAACACTATTCATAATAGCCAAGACATAGAATCAACCTAAATGCCCATCAATGATAGACCAGATAAAGAAAACGTGGCACATATACACCATGGAATACTATGCAGCCTTAAAAAAGAATGAGATCATGTCCTTTGCAGGAACATGAATGGAGCTAGAAGCCATTATCCTTAGCAAACTAACACAGGAACAGACAACCAAATACTTTATGTTATCACTTACAAGTAGGAGCTAGATGATGAGACCACATGGACATATACAGGAGAAGAACACACACTGGGGCTTATCAGAGGATGGAGGGTGGGAGAAGGGAGAGAATCAGGGAAAATAACAAATGAATACTAGGCTTAATACCTCAGTGATGAAATAATCTGTACAACAAACCCCCATGACACAAGTTTACCTATGTAACAAACTGTACATATACCCCTGAACTTAAAAGTTAAAAAAATAATAAAAAGGCAACTTAAAATAAAAGCGTGTTAACAGTCATAGCTCTGAGATCATAATTTCCCAAAGACTAGAGACAACACAAATGTCCTTCAACTGGTGAGTAGATAAGCAAACTGTAGTATATCCATATAAGGGAATACGACTCGGCCATAAAATACATGCAGTAACATGAATGAATCTCAAATGCATCACACTAAGAGAAAGAAGCCAGCATTAAAAAGTGACATACTGTCTGATTCCATCTGTATGACATCCTCAAAAAGGCAAAACCACAGGGGCAGAACACAGATCAGTGCTTGCCAGAGTCCAGGAGAAGTAAATGTTACCTACAAAGAGGTACAGGGGAAATGTTTTGAGACAATGGAATTTTTTCCAATATCTTGACGGTGGTGGTGGTGATTTAACCACGTTCGCTTGTCAAAACTCAGAGCTGTACTCCAATAAAGGTAAAATGTTTACATGTGAATTATATCTCAATAAGGAAATGTGAAAAAAAATTCACAATGTGGCCATAGGAGTGGGTGGTTAAAGCCTTTTGAAGGTCAAGGTCATTGAAATGGATAGATCCAGAGTCTATCAGGTGGAAAAGTTGGAGGTTGAAGTCACCAGGATAAAATCCAGTCATGGAGAATAGAAGAAAACTGAGTCAGGTGCCAAAATTCAAAGGAACTCACTTCCTTGACAAATAGATATACTCATTTTGGCATAACAAGACTATTTCACTTTAATCGTATTGTAAATATAATTCATAAGTACATGGGATTATATATATGATCCTTAATATATAGGTGTGTGAATGTGTATGCACCTATATGTATATATACATTCTTACATATATTCTTATACATATATATAAATATATAAGGATATATATGAATATATGTATGTGTGTATATATAAGAATATGTATACATTTTTAATATAATTCTTAATCTAAGTATACCTAAATTAATTCTCAAATTCCCAGGTCTCTCATGTAGGAAGAAACATACCCTAATGTACGTGTGAGTGCAGACATTCCTTGAAGCAACCAGTCACAGTTGTAAATCTTAGACTGGGTGTCTAAATAAAGAGACTGACTTGGGGAGTTACCCAGCAGCCCCCAGGCATGTGAGGCTCAGGCTGTCCGGATGGGGACAAAGTCCCCCTGTGTCAGTGCTCTTTGGAGGAGTCCCTATTCTACGTGCATTGGCCAGCTTATTACTTTTATCCTAATGGGAATATTAGCATCACAGTATGATCCAGGGCTCTTGTCTGGAGTACTCAACATGTCCCTTTGTGTGGCAATATCGGACAGCTGAGGCTCATATTATAAATAGAAATGAATGAGAGGAAGGGGACATAAACTTCCCTGCAATTATTGTCCTGGTGATTGAAGTGCATCACTGCACCTATTAAAAACCCCACTTCTGTAAGTGACCCTGTGGGGATGGGACCCTGTATCCTGAGCTCAAATCCTGTCCTTCCACAACTACCCACCTATGCTGTTTCAAGCAAAGGACCACTGGGACTTTAAGCCAAAACCTTAAGTCAAACCCCAATCCTGGTGAGCTGGGCCAGCCAGCAGAAAGCCCTAAGGCTGTGGGCTCAAGGCCAGGAACAGAGCAGATCAAGCTGTCTTTTTGCCCATTTCTCTCTGGATGCACTCACATTTTTCTGCTCTCTGTCTTTCCACTCCAGCGGACAGGAAAGATAAGCTTGAGGAAAAGAATGTCAGGAAACGAAAGGGTAAGAGAGCTGGCCTGGCTGGAGTGCCTGAGCCAGCTCCTATGGTCCAAGAGAACCAGGGAGCTTATCTTTTCCCAATTCTGCATTTGGTGATGTTCTAGTCTACCAGGGCTGCCATAACAAAATGCTACAGACTGGGTGACTGAAACAATAGGGATTTACTTTCTCACCATGGAAGAGGATAGAAGTCCTTGATCAGGGTGTTGGGCAGGGTTGGTTTCTTCCGAGGCCTCTCTCCTTGGCTTGCAGGTGGCCATCTTATCCATGTGCCTCCAAGTGGTCTTACCTGTGTGTTTCTATGTCCTGATCTTTTTTTTTTTTAAACAAAGTTTCATTCTTGTTGCCCAGGCTGGAGTGCAATGGCGCGATCTCAGCTCACTGCAACCTTCCGCCTCTGGTGTTCAAGAGATTCTCCTGCCTCAGCCTCCCAAGTAGCTGGAATTACAGGATTACAGGCATGCACCACCACACCAGGCTAATTTTGTGTATTTAGTAGAGATGGGGTTTTACCATGTTGGTCAGGCTGGTCTCAACTCCTGACCTCAGGTGATCCACCCACCTTGGCCTCCCAAAGTGCTGGGATTACAGGCATGTGCCACCATGCCCGGCCCCTAATCTTCTTATGACAATACCAGTCATGCTGGGAGCCACTGTGAAACATTTACCAGTGCAACACTGGGTTACCTGAATCACTAAAGCCACCGTTCTTGGTCATCCTGGGGTTCTCAGGGTGAAGAACTGCCCCAAAAGAGCAAATCCAGGTTCACTGTACAGTACTTGCTTTGCGAGCAAAAAGAAGAGAAGAATTGAAAGAGAAAGAAGAAAATAACAGCCCCATGCTGAGCTTAAAGTGTTATGGCTTTGTCATGTGTCCTTCTTTCTACACTCTCTCCCAAAAAGTGACCTTGAACTTCACTGTCCTTTGGAGGCAGTATGAGGAGAGGGGTAGGAAACACAAGAAAGAATTCAATGTACCCTAGAACATAAAGCATAATTTAAAAAAAAAAAGAAAAAAAAAAAAAGAAAGAATTCCGATCTCGCTATGGGCCCACAACCTTACATTGGTGCACATCTTGCAAATGTTCAGTAGCTTTCCACAGCATCTCATTATATTCTGTGGATAGGCAGAGTGGGTAGTAAGCCCTTCAATTATAGACAGATAACGCCGTGAATCAGGAGCCCGGACTTTCAGTAGCAGAGCCTGGCTGAAGACAGGCAGCCTTCATCATCATTCCCAGGATGCAATGAACGCGTCCCTCCCAAAATGAGAGCCACACTCCAGTTTCACCCGAGAAACACTGGAATGGGATCACAGGGAATTTACCTAACATGCAGCGTGAAGCCGCATGGGAGTTAATGATCTGGTGGGTAGCACACAGCGACAGGGTAATTGAAGGGTTAGCACCATGAGGTGTTGGGGTAATCGCCAGATTGATGGTTCAAGCTTTTGTTTCAGGTCCAGAAAGCAATTAAAGACCCTGGCACAGTGCTTATTATCCAGAGATCCAGGTGGCCGCAGGCTTGTCCACACACTGTAATTTGCTCCAGACCCTCGCCGGCCCCCCTCACTGGGCTCAATGCTGGTTCTGAAAACAGTGCTGCTCTCCCCTAGAAATAGAGAGAGGCACTCTTCTCTCTGCTCAAGGCTAAAAGGTTTTGCCCAAAGCATTACATTCCCTAGTGGAGAACTACAGGATTTTTCTCTTTTTTAAAGCAAAGATCTAAAAGACTGATTTGAAAAGACGGTGTGGCATGATTTACGACAAGGTTTTCTGCCATGCAAAGAAGGCCTGAGGAAGTGAGGGGGTTGCTCAGTTGACTAGCTTTCTTCGCATTTCCTTCTCAGCAGTATCTCTACTTCCCTGTTTTCCAAAGTTGCCTTTGTTCTATCTTGCCAGGTCTCCAACCAGTGCCTGATTGTCTAGTAAATTCCCAGGAGGAAAGCAAGTCTTATCCGTCAGCTCAGGACGTTTTCCACTTATTTATAAGGGAGAAAAGTCAACAACTCAAGAACCATTAAAAAGAAGTGAACAAAATGGCAAGTGGCTGCTTTAATTTTCTTTCAAAAGCTTCCTGGCCAGGTGGCCTGGAGGAAGTCTGCTTGAGGGCTGACAGGCAGGATTATCTGTGGGCCGCTCTACAGAGCATGGCCCTGCTTCTCCAGACCTCGGTCACCTGTCCACTGCCAGCATGAACAACCATTTACTTGGTATTTCTTTCCTTACATTGATGCATTTATTTTCACTTAGGTAAATGTGTTTTAAAGAATAACTGTGTGTCAAGGACAAGAACACCTTCCTCTGTGCCCAAAGCGGATTACAGAAAATTGCATTTTGGGAGGGACCCAAACAGTGCTGGAGTGGAGGAAAGTGGCTGGGAAATGCAGCTGAGCAACACAACAGGTACAGGAGTATGTACCTGCAGATAACTTCACATCTCCATACATGGCTGTTCCTCTTTCCTACCTTCCTGTCTCTCTACTACCCCAAATTCCAGAGCCCTACACTGACTCAGGTTCCCAGGGGGGAGTAGCAAATATCTGAACACCAATACAGCCTATCACCAGATTAAAGTTAAAAATAGATTCTTTATTGCACAGAATCATGGATCATACATCTCTTTTCTTTTAGTGTCATGCAAGATACCTCTGGGTGTAGTGGTTAAGGCATATTATCAATATCAGCCAATTTTGTGCCCAATATCTCATAGACTATGAGAGTACTGAGAAAGGGGAAGTTAATACTAATCAAAGGAATTACAGGAAAATTTAAGCCAAAGGCCCATACTCTGACTTTAGAAGTGGATAACATTTTGATAGGGAGTGATGGTAGACTGGGGTTCTGGTTGGAGGGAACATCATGAACAAGGCTAGGAAGGACAACAGTGTCAGGAACAGCAAGTAGTTGGGTGTGACCACATGTTAAAGAACAAAAGCACTGGGGCAGTGGGAAGAGCAGAATTAAGAGATAGGACTGAAAACATAGGTTGGGAATAAAACACACTTTGTTCTCTAGGCAATGGAGAATCAATGGATAATTTTAGGCAGAAAAAACCCTGCAATCAGATTTATCGTTCAGAGTTAACTGGTACAGCATAGAAGGGTCAAAGTATAGGAGAGACAAAGATCATTTTATAAGATGGTATGTTTTGGCTGTGTCCCCACCCAAATCTCATTTTGAATTGTAACTCCCACAATTCCCATGTGTCATGGGAGGGACCTGGTGGGAGGTAATTGAATCGTAGGGGCAGGTCTTTCTCATGCTGTTCTCGTGACAGTGAATAAGTGTCATGAGATCTAATGGTTTTATAAAGAAGAGTTTCCCTGCACAAGCTCTCTTCTCTTTGCCTGTGGCCATCCATTTAAGATATGATTTGCTCCTCCCTTCCTTCCACCATGCTTGTGAGGCCTCCCGGCCATGTGGAAGTATAAGTCCGTTAAACCTTTTTCTTTTTTACTTCCCAGTTTGAGGCATTTCTTTTTGTTTGTTTGTTTCTTTCTTTCTTTTATTTTTTTTTGAGACAGAGTTTCACTCTTGTTGCCCAGGCTGGAGTGTAATGGTGCGATCTCAGCTCACCACAACCTCTACCTCCCAGGCTCAAGTGATTCTCCTGCCTCAGCTTCCCGAGTAACTGCAATTACAGGCATGCACCACCACAGCGAGCATTTCTTTATCAGCAGCATGAAAATGAACTAATACATGAGGCTATGGCTGTAACCTCATAATATGCATATGAATATGAATATGACGGGTCTGGATTGGGACAATGTTCATTCATCCATCAATCACTCAGCAAATACTTCTCGTGGAGAGTATGGTAAGCAATAAAAATTTACAATCTACCAAAGAAGAAACAGACCTTGATCACACAATTGTGCAAGTAAATGCAAAATTGCAGTGGCCTTTACTTGCCAATTGGGAGCCACATGGGTGTGTATAACAGGGAGATTTGACTTGATCTTGAAATTCTTCATACAAAGAATGACAGTTGAGCCAAGATCTAAAATATTAATACAAGTTAGGTTGGCATAAAAAGGAAGACAAATCTTTCTCTGCTGAGAAAGCAGAACAGGTACGAGTCCTCTGAAGATAGAAACATGGCATATAGAAAAGAAATTAGAAAAATCTAAGGCTGGGAAAAAATGATGGGTGGATATTTGGATCAAAATGAGGCTGGACCCCTCTCTATGCCTGTGTAGGGTCCCTTAGACTATGCTCAACCTTTTTGCCTTTATTCTAACAGCAAATGGAAGACAGTAAATAATTTTAAGCAGAAAGGTGACATGATTGAATTTGCATTTCAAAAAATATATATCTCGCCTGATTAGAGAATAGATTGGAAGGGAGAAATAGTCAATGGGGAGAAACTTATCATAAAGCTCTTTTCATGGCCAAGTAAAAGATGACTGCAGGCTGGACCAGGTTAGCAATGGGGGAAACAAAGAGAAGTGGATAGATTCAAGGACATTTAGGAAGTGTAATGGATTGGAATTTGGTGACGGATTGAATACAACAAATAAGAGAAAGGAATCTGTCAAGACCATGAGGTCTGGCTTGTGTATTTGGATAGATGGTGGTTATGTTCCCTGAAACAAGGCATAATGGGAGAAGGGTGGGTGGGTGGGTGGGTGTGTGTGTGTGTGTGTGTGAGAGAGAGAGAGAGAGAGAGCGCACATACAGAGATCATGAGTCCAGTTTTGAACATGTAAGTTTGGGCTGTGTCTTTTCAGACATCCAAGAGTTGCTGTCAAATTGACAGTACATAGAAAGGTCTGAAGTTCATGGAGAGGTCTGGAGTTCAGTGAGAACAGAAATGAAGGGCAGGCATCAGAGTAGCAGGATGACATTTATAGGTTAATTAATATCCTGATCATTAAAGTTCAGGATTAGGAGGACTAGGAGGACTAGGACTCCCCAAAAAAGATAAACATTGTATCCTGATTATATCAGGATGCTTTTGATTGCAAGTATATGAATGCCTTAATTCAAACTGATTAATAAAGAAAACACATCTTGTATCTTTGGAAGACTCATGGTAGGCTGGACTTTAGTGTTGCTGATCCAAAGGGTCGTTGATGTCATCTAGAGCCCAGATTCTTCTTATCCCTCTGCTTTGCCATTTTTAGTGTTGGCTCCATCCTCAGAAGATGAATGAGGCCACAGGTCCAAGTGTTACCTCTAGACATGATAATGACCAAAAGAGGTCAGGAGATCGAGACCATCTTGGCTAACACAGTGAAACCCCGTCTCTACTAAAAAATACAAAAAACTAGCCGGGCGAGGTGGCGGGCACCTGTAGTCCCAGCTACTCGGGAGGCTGAGGCAGGAGAATGGCGCAAACCCGGGAGGCGGAGCTTGCAGTGAGCTGAGATCCGGCCACTGCACTCCAGCCCGGGTGACAGCGCGAGACTCCGTCTCAAAAAACAAAAAAAAAAAAAAAGAAGAAGAAAATAGACCAACTATTTTTATGATTTTCCCCTCAAGTCTCAGTGACTGGGATTAGCTCACATATCAATGCCTAGATCAATTACTGGCAAGGAGATGGGATGACCATGATTGGTTTTAATTAATGATCTGTGATGAAAGGCAAGTCATGTAGTCAATCTCTATGTTTTTCAAAACTCGAGAGACAGAAAGAGAGATTAGTCACATACACGTAACAATAAAAAGTTATGGCAAGTTAGCTATGTCAAGTATTGCAGTAAATGTTTTATGCACATTGCGCCTCATTTAATCCCCACCAGAGTCCACAAACACAAGTTGTATTTTTATTTCCATTTTACTAATGCAGAAACTGAGGCTCAGAGAAGTCAAATAATTTTCTCAAGGTTGCACCACCAGTACGTGCCTAAGATTTCATTACTTGTTTAACTCCACAACTATTAACAACTATGCTATTCTGCCTTTTTCAGCATTTCTCAGTACTTTTAATATCAAAAATATGTTTGAAAAGAAAATGTGTTATTTTGACACAGACCTATATACCTCTAAACAGCACACTAACACAGAAAACACATATTTATACGATGATCTTTTTGTAAAGATACTCACTTTGCATTATCCCCTCTAGTTTTGTCGTATGCATTTACATATTTACTTTGTGATCATAGATTAATTTGTCTCCTCTTTTTCGTCTGAACACTATGTTGTGTACATTTTTGTTTCTCTAGTCGTTATAATCTCTTTTTAATAACCATATAATATTTCAGTGAGTGACTACACAATGATTATGTAAACTTACTTAATGATTTTCTCACTGTCGGAAGGCATTTTCAATTTTACATAATGTAGATAATGTTGCCTGAAAGAGTTTCAGGCACATCAGGAATTTGTCCTCTTTCATTGAATTATTTCTTCATTTTCCATGCCAATGAGGAGAAACGCTGGGCCAACAGGTATGTAGCAGCTTATAGTTCTAGATATGTCCTGCCAAATTGCCCTTCAAAAATGTTTTACTAATTTGCATTGCTGCATAGTCTATAAGTATGCCATTAAAGTAGCTATCTAGCCAGCACTGGTCATCTGAATGGCTACTATTTTTTATTATATAATAGAGATAAAATGGAATGTCCATATTTTCTTCTGATAACCAGCGAGGTTGAAGATTTTCCAGGATATGCAATTTCTACTTGCATTTCTTCATATACGAATGTTCTGTTCATACCATTTACCCCTTTGATTTAGGAGTTTTAGATGGTGTATACTGAGACGGTTACTGACGGTGGCCTGGGAGACGAACTCCATTTAAGGGAGAGTTTGTGTGGAAAGAAAAGTGCTACCCATGAAGCTCGGGCTTTTTAAGACCCCAGAATGTGTTTTAAGCAAACGTAGCTAAGCCATAATGTGAGGGCCCTTAATGGGACTGTTAGGGGAGACGTTATTACCAAGATTTATTTGTCTCATTCCAGGCTGTAAATTCATTTCTTAGCCCAGTTTCACCATGTGCCGTAAATAACAAGGTTGTGTAAACAAATGTCGCCCAGACACATGAACCAATTGAAATTAGACTTAAAAAATACTAATAACACTATACCGTTACTTGATTCTTGTTTATGTCATGACTCAAGGTCACTCACTCTTGACTGCCCCCAAACCTACACATACAGACATGCGAACACAGAAACACATACACATATGCATGCACACACAGACACATACACACACACACACACCCCCCATGGTTGCTTGAGAGACAAATGGCCCCATAAGGCTATCCTATGGGTACGCAGAAATGGAGAAAGATACTGAAAGATAAATAACTGTTAGAAAAAAATTAATATTTCCTTAAGTACTTCTTCAGATCAAATAGTATTTCCTAGGAGATACGTAAGAAAATAAGAGGCAGAGAAATATGGGCTTGTCGCCAGCCTTCAATCACTGCCCATCTCTTAGGTGAGAAAATATGAGGGTTTAATTGAGCAGCTCAATGGAAAACGAGCATGACTCGACATACACAGTCAAAATTAAGAGACAAACCAATCAGGGGATGATTTGGTGACTCAAGTGTGCAATTACAGCCTTCAAAGGCATCCCCGTTTCCTTGTTTCCCTACAAAATCCTTGGGCTGGTATGTCAAAGCCCGGTAATAACAGTAACAGCAGCCATCAATAGCAATTCTGAGTGATTCTTAATGAATCAAGGACCTAGAAGTTCCCAAACAAATCACAGAGACATACTGTGCCACTGGACCTCGCAAGATAAGTTTAAGCAGCAATTTTAGGTAATAGGGCCACACCATATTGAGTCCCTCCCATGTGTCAAGCAATGAGCGGTGTTCCCACCGCCAGACTAGCCCTGGCAGCAGAGCGGAGGAGCAGTCTGTCTCGATCTCAGGTCTGCCTGACTCCAAAGCCCAAGATCTTTTCCTGCACCATGCTGGTGATTCAGTGGTCACCGTGCTAGTATCATGATTTGGATTGCTTTCCCCACATGTCATCTTGTTAGATTCCTATTCACTAAACACTTTGAGGACCTACAGTGTGCCAGACACTGTATGGAATCCAGGATGCAACACTGAATAATATGTAATCCTTGGCCTCAGAGTACTTTGAGTCTGGTGCAGGACAGAGATCGATGTTTTAAAAAATGAAAATACATATGAAACTTACCATGATGGGGATAGGCAGAGGTGCTATGGAGATGCTCAGGAAAAAGACTGATTTGCCCCTGAAGGAACTGAGGCTTAGAAAATTTCCCTGACTTGTCTAAGGTCCCACAGCTAATACATGGCACAGCTACCTTCAGCATCTGCCAACTACCTACATTCCATTGAGTGTTGATTTTCCCATCCGTAACGTGGACATACGAACTACCTCACAGGCTTTTTGAAATGCATGCAAAGTTTTGTTTTTGTTTTTGTTTTTGTTTTTTTGAGACAGAGTTTTACTCTTTTTCCCCAGTCTGGCATGCAATGGCATGATCTCAGCTCACTGCAACCTCTACCTCCTAGATTCAAGCGATTCTTCTGCCTCAGCCTCCTGAGTAGCTGAGATTACAGGCATGCATCACCACACCTGATTTATTTTTTGTATTTTTAGTAGAGACAGGGTTTCTCCATGTTGGTAAGACTGGTCTAGAACTCCCGACCTCAGGTGATCTGCCCACCTTGGCCTCCCAAAGTGCTGGGATTACAGGTGTGAGCCACCACGCCCGGCCCCAAATACACATTTCTTAGTCAATAAATAATGTTCACCCATGCTGCAAAGGAGAAGTTTGGGGAAATGAGGGCTTATAAAGGGGAGGCTGACCTGCTCTGGAAGGGCAGAGAAAGCTTTCCTTCTTCTTTCCAGAGAAGGTGAGTTGAGAGCTGAAGTTGAGTAGGAGTTCCAGGCAGAGGAAAGAGCACATGACAAAGGCCCAGTGGCAGGAAGGAGCATGCTCCTAAAGGCCAGTGTGGCTAGAGTCAAGACAGCAAGGGCAAGAGTGGAGAGAGATAAAAGTAGGGCCCTATATGTGATGGGGAGAAATGCAGACAATGAGGACAAGTAAAGAGCTCAGAGCAAAGAAGCACCATCATGGAGTTGACATTTGTAAAATCTCACTGTGTTGGAATCGAATGGAAAAGAGGCAAACTGGATGTGCCAAGGCCAGTGAGGAGAATACTGCTCTGGTTCAGGGAAGAAAGGATGAAGCTTGGATCTGGGAGTTGGCAATGGAGATGGAACTCCTCAAAGGACAGATGCTAGTGAAATACAAGATCCTTCTAATAAGAAAGCTTTCCCATTTAAACAATGTTGGAAACCATGTAGTCATCTAGTACTGCATGTGTGTGAATGCGTCTTTCTCATGAAACTGTATGTTTCCGCTCCCTAGCCAAGCCCCTTGCACATAAAGAAGTCCCCCATAAATGTTGTTTCTTCACACTGACTCTAGATGGAATGTACCAGCAGTGAGCATCCCTGCGTTCTTGGGTAGATGTGAGTTGAGATGTATGAGAAAGAAAAACGCTTGAATCCAATCCAGATGATTTTTTCTCTTCTGCAATATAGACCCTTCTTGTCATTTAATTCTGAATGATTCTCAGATAAAGGCAACTTAACCTGCCTCATGCCATCCAAACTATGTCTGCCTGGAGGAAATTAAATTGCCGTGTCCACGCAGTGTAACACTTGGCAGAAAAGAGACAGTGCTTCACGTTCCTGCGGTGGTATCCCATCTTTTCATAACTGCTTCCACTTGTTCTTCCTCCTCTGGCTGCCAGAGAAATAACCCCCACTTCTTCTTCTTGTATCTTTTAAGGACCTATGGTGCTTTCTTAGTTCAGAAGATAGGGTTGGAGTCCACCTCTTCACGTGGACTTCACCTCTGCATATGGGCCATACAGATGACCGTGATAACATGTATTTTGCCTGAACCGCCTCAGCAGCCATGCTGTAGGCCAGCAGCCATGCTGTAGGCCAGCCCTCTCATTTCAGAGATGAGGCCCACCTGAGAAGATGAGGTTGTGGTGTTTGTCATAGAGCAGGTTACCTAGAGGCTGGGCCTGAGATGGGGGAGGAACCTGGAGGGGAGCGAGGGAAGCAGGACAAAGTAGGGAAGAGGCTAGACAACAAAATGGCTTCAGTAGGAGCCTGGACAGCCTGATTCCTCTGGGAGCCTGAGCATATAAACTGCAGCAAGGAGGCAGTCCTGCCCAAATGCAAGAGAGGTGGGCCTTTATTCCCACACAAAAGTCACTGGTCATGGGCTGCATTTCAGGGTGAGTGGGGAGCTTGATTTCCCAGGCATCCCTAGGCAAAGGGCTCCATCAGCCAGGAGCAAGCCCCCACAGAAGACAGCAGCTGGAAGCCCTTAGCTACCAACAGCTGCAGTAGCTGGGGGAGGAGGGTGAGTGCACTGGCCAAGCAAATGGGACCTGCATAGGACACGAAGAGCATCTGCTAGAGAATTCATTTCACTTCTTAAAGTATGCATTTGTGATGAGGATGGTGGTTCAGGGGGATGTTCCGAGGGAAATGCTGTGAACCAGCCACTCCCATACTGTGTGTTCTTGAATAAGTAACATCCCCTCGGTGAATCCCTGTGACCTCCTACTAAGTGAGTTACCAGTTATAAAATATTTCTTGTCTCTACATTTCTGACATGAATCCTAAACTCCCTTTCGATTAGAGTCTATTGGAGACTTTCTATAACCAAAGATGATAACTTGGAAAATGCATTAGTCTCTGCCATTGGGGAGCCCAGAAGCACGTGTTTGCTGGAAAATTTAGGAGTGGAGTGTGAGAGGGAAGTAAAGTGATCCCATAGACCATGAGGCCATAGACCATGAGGTCCTCCAGGCCAGCAGCTATAGCCCCTCATCCTCCAATGCCCAACCAGCAACTGGCATCTAAAGTCTATATGAAGAAAGAAAGGGAGGTAGAGCAAAAGAAGAGAGACAGGGTAGCTAGGAAAGTAGCTGGGAAGTCCTGTGGTAGCTATTTTATTTTGATTTCCCCAATCCCCTTAACTTAGACAGTAATGCGCATGCTTCTAAACATGTATAAACAAACCTGCAAATATAGACAGAGGAAGAATCTGCAAGAAAGGTAGGAAGAATCTGCAAGAAAGGTAAGAAGAAAAGCAAGAGAAACCAACATCTCAGAGCCCATTTTAGGTTATGGAAGAGTGGTCGCTAGTGTCACATGCTACCAAGAAGTCAAGTAGAAAAGGATAGAAGAGATCCGAGTGAAACTGGCAGCCAGGAGGTAATTGGCAACTTCCTTTGGCAAGAACAGTTCTTGATTCCATGAACTTGCATCCATTCTCGTGGCTGTGTTCTCCCATGGGAGGGCTGGCAGAGGCTGTGGGGTAGAGGGAGGTGATGGGGAAGAGAAGGGATCCAGGCTCCTTCATGCACCCGCACGTGGATGATAGAATGCTGCTTAAACTGCCCTGCTCAGACCCCCTTTCAAGTCAAGAATTGGAGCTAATGGCAAAAACATTCCATATGTTCTGAGTGGCTACAAACTCATTACTGTGCCTTGGCTTGCAGTGTAGCCCTTCAGTTAATGAAATCCAGCACTGGAGCAAATGAGTCCGTGTAGGAGAGGAGTGTCTGATGGTGGCAGCTGAGCTTCAATTTTTTTCACTTTTTATTTCTTCTCCCGCAGCCCCATCCCAGAAAGAGAAAGAGCTAAGTGAAAGGGGGAGAAAAGAAACAGGACTTAAAACAGCCCCCAACTCCAAACAACAAAAACAGCAATCACTATATTTCAAAGCCAGCGCAAATTAGACTAAGCGGCCACAGAAGCCAAATGGAAATCGTAATTCTTCCAGTCCCTTGCTGCTCAGACACGTGTAATAGGTTTGGCAGAGAGTCAAGGAAAACAGGGGCCAAGCCGCGGTATGTTTTAAAGAATCTAAAGCCTGTTCACTGTGGGGAAGCCAGATTTCTGCACAGCTCAGAAGGAGGGACGTCTGGACCAGGCTGGACTGGTCCAATTCTCCATTGGAGAAGTGCCCTGGACCTTTCAGAGACTTGGAAGCCTAAGGGCAGGGGCAGGTCTGTAATGTGAACAGGAGTCATGCACAGGCAGGGCAGGGTATGGGTGGGGAAGCCTGCAGACCACCCAGGACCAGGAAGCTATGAAGCAGGCCCCTTCAGGGAGCTAGAGAACAGCCTGAGAAGGCTGCACAGGAGGCTACCAGGAAGTGATCTTGGTTACATTTGTCACAACAGTGAGGGAGAGGAGAAGGAAGGAGACACAGAAAGGAATTGCCATCTTCTGTTCCAGCATTCTGCTGGGCATTCTCATTGAACTCCCTGAGATGGCCACCAGCCTGCCTGCTTCCCAGAGGAGGAAACTGAGGAGCAGAGAGCTCAAGAAGCCTGCCCACTGTCATAGAGCTGGAAATGCTTAAGAGTCAGCATTTGAACCCAGTTCATCCTAACTTCCAAGCTCATGCTCTCTCACCTATCCCAGCGATAACGGAAGCGGGGCAGGGAAGTGCTGAGAAGGGAAGGGCATGATCCCTGGCAAGGACTCCACCCCAAAGGGCCTGTGTCCGTAGACCTAGGTGAGGACAGGCACTCTTGCCTTTGTGCCCAAGTGTTGCATTTTCCAAGACCACCCTGGCCACCACACCCCCGTCATATGCCTATAAAAACCCCAAGACCCTAGCGGGCAGAGACACAAGTGGCTGGACGTTGAGAGGAACACATCAGCAGAAGACACAAGCGGCCGAACATCAATGGGAGCACACCAGCCGGAGAGCACGGTGACAGACACCTGCAGGCCTGCAGGGCATTGACCAGCTGAACAACTCGGAGTCTGGCTGCGGGGCCAGGCAGGGGGTGTCGGAGGAGAGACTGGGCAGCTGAGCAGCCTGACTCCAGGGGAAAACCACCTCCTTTCTGGCTCCCCCATCTGCTGAGAGCTACTTCCAGTTAATAAAATCTTGCACTCATTTTCCAAGCCCACGTGTGATCCAATGCTTCCGGTACACCTAATCAAAAACCCCAAGATACAGAAACCCTCTATCCTTCTGATAAAGCAGTCTAATTGAGTTAACACAAGCTGCTTACTGATGGCTAAAAGAGCACCCTGTAACACACGCCCACTAGGGCTTCAGGAGCTGTAAGCAGTCACCCCTAGATGCTGCCATGGGATGGGAGCCCCACAGCCTGTCCGTCTGCATGCTCCCTCTAGAAGTTTGAGCAGCGGGATACCAAAGAAGCAAGTCATACCCCCATCACATGCTCTGCGAGGGAGACAAAGGAACTTTTCCCGTTTCACCAGGGGTTGGCAAACTTTTTCTGTAAAGTGCCAGATTTTCAGGTCTGCAAACCAGAGAGTCTCTGTTGTAAATACTCAACTCTGCTGTTGTAGTCTAAAAGCAGCCATTTGTAAACAGGTAAACATGGCTGTGTTCCAATAAAACTTTATTTACAAGCACAGGTGGTAAGCCAAATTTGCCTTATGGGTCATAATTTGCCAATCCCTGCCCTACACTAATACAAAAAGGAAAAAAACAGGACATTGCAGAGACTCATGGGGGGCAGCCATCTTAAGACTATAACACATGCTGCTAAAGCAAATTTACTCACACAACAGCTGGCGACATGGCCTAAGGGTTAGAGTACAAGTTTTACGTGAGATGGTCCTGAGTATGAGTCTGACTTTGCCCTCACACTGGTCAGTTAAGCTGGGTCAAATTACTCAACCTATTTCAGTCCCTGTCTCCTCTCACATTAACTGGAGATAATAGTCAAATCTAACCCAACATCTTTGTAAGAATTAAACAAAATAATTCTTGTACTTAGCACAGACTTGACATAAAGAAACATTCAGTAAATATTCACTTCAATTATTTCAGCATATTCCTAATCATCAACAGACCTTCAAAGTGGGTCTCCTCTCCTGCATGTCATAGATGAGGGCACAAAGTCTCCATAGGATTAATGGCACCAGCTGGGAAGGGTCAGAGCTAGATTGGGAGCTGACTTCTCCAAGAGTCTAACACTCATTCTTCCATCTCGCTATGGAAGGAAGAAAATACCCAAAGACGGCCGGGCACAGTGGCTCACGTCTGTAATCCCAGCACTTCTGGAGGCCGAGGCGGGTGGATTACGAGGTCAGGAGATTGAGACCATCCTGGCTAACACAGTGAAACCCCGTCTCTACTAAAAATACAAAAAATTAGCCAGGCGTGGTGGCAGGCGCCTGTAGTCCCAGCTACTTGGGAGGCTGAGGCAGGAGAATGGTGTGAACCTGTGAGGCAGAGGTTGCAGTGAGCTGAGACTGCGCCATTGCACTCCAGCCTGGGCAAGAGAGTAAGACTCCATCTCAAAAAAAAAGAAAAAAAAAAAAAGAAAATACCCAAAGACCAGACACATGGACAACAGAAAGCAAGAGCAGAAAGACATAACATTCAGCTCCAAAGCATGCGGACAGATCTGTCACGGTGTCACCCGCAGAGTCACAGAGGATCACTATCCAGAGCTCTAACCTGGGTCAGGAACCAGGCCTGTCACGACAGTTTTCTGGAGGCCACACTCTTGATTTAAAATATTGCCTTGGTGTGAAAAGCTACCTCCCCTGATAGCTTTGCGCTGCAGCAGAAGCCTGTGGGGGCAGAAGGAGACAGCCGATTATCTTCCCATTGCTCTGGACCATGGAGGAAAAGGGCAATGGCATTCTTTTTTGCCTGGAAGGGGCAACGCCACTCTGATGGTCAAATGTTTCAGGGACTCAGTTATCCAGTGCTCATGCCCAAAGCAGACTGGATAGAACATTCCAGCAGACAAAAAAATAAATGGACTTTGAAAAATCGCTGCTTCAGTTGATTCCTGGCACAGGTGCCTCCTTCTTCAAGTCTTTGGGGTGTATGTTGGGGTGGCTGTTAAAACAAAAGACCAGAAGCTGGAAATCCAGGTGTCAGTGGGGCCTTTCTCTCTCTTTCTCTGGGGAGAATCTGTTCCTTGCCCTCAGCAAGTTTTGGTGTTGCCCTGGCATCCTTGGGCTTGTGGCCACATCACACCAATCTCTGCTTCTATCTTCACATTGCCTCTCCCCCATGTGTCTCTCTCTTGTAAGGATGCTTGTTACTGGATTTAGGGTCCATCCAAAAAATTGAGGATGATATTCCCATCACAAGATTTTTAATTATATCTTTGAAAAAAAATCCCTTAATTACACCTTTTTCCAAATAAAATCCCATTCACAGTTTCCAGGGACTGGGACAGAGCCATATCTTTTAGCAGGCAGGGGCATTATTCAATCCACTGCAGGATGTCTCATGTCTGATTCAGAATCAAGGTGATGTTTCTTGATTCCAGATAATCCCTGAACATCAGAGAAAGTATCTAATGCCTGCCTCTTTCTCTAGTGCCCCTTCATTTTTTCCTATGAGAAATTAAATAATCTGCCCCAAATTACTCTATCTGGAGCAGCACATCTGGGCCGAGAATCTGGCCCTCCCCATGTAGTTCTTTCTCCTTGTATTTTTCCACTACTCTGCCTCGTGAAATAAACACACCTCCAATTCTCTGCCTCCCATGTCTCTGCCTGGTCTGATTAGGTCAACCCCAGCAAGCTCAATGTGATTGCACTTTTATAAAATGCACCATGCTGTCATGCTGGATGAATGTCATCTTTTCCCTGGAACTTGCGTCATAACGGACTTCAACTCAGTTTTGAATGCAGCTTTTAGGAAACAGAATATTGGTTGACGCCACTGATTCCTCCTCCTCTGTTCTCTCTGCTCAGATGCTAACTTATGGGCATCCCAATGGACACAGGAAAAAGGTTGGCTTGAATCTAGGCACGGTGACTGAGGAGTTTACAGAAAGTCAGTTGTATGCATATTGTGTTACAAACACCATGGGAAGACTTACTTATGGAAAAATAAATAATCAGTCACTAAATATTAAGTGCCTATCATGCCAGACCATATAAGTGGAGCTGATGATAGTTTAAAAGAGTTTACTTAATATTTCTTTGTTCATCTACCGAGCTACAAAGGGAATTTGGCCTGGCAATGGCTAAAATCACATCACTAATACATGATTTCTTCGGAAGATGAGGCTGTGCAAATAGCAGGAATTAGTATGTGCACACAGCTCTGAGAACTAAGGAGTGGATTTTGTTTCCATAGAAGCAGGAGTGTGTCTCTCCAAAACCCATCGTCTGAGGGCACTACGGAGAGTGTACCCTCAGGGGCCTTGGCTGCCAGAACACAATGAAGCCTAGAGGCATCACTCTTGAAAGAGCCTCATTTTTCCCCTGTCATTGAGGTAAATAATTTTTAGCTGACTGAGGTCACCCAGAAATACCCATTGCCTGTAAGCCATAAGACAGTTAATGAAGCAACACACTTAATGGAGAATATGTGTGTGTCACGGTGTGTTCTCTTAATTAACATTTTAATATGTTTGTGGTAAGAGGGTTTGAGGTCATCCAAAGAAAGAAAATTAAATGCATTCTAAGGGATTAATACAGTGCCAGGTATGTGGAAACTCCTAATCAATAGCAGCCATTATTTTTTTTTATTTTTTATTTTACTTTCAGTTCTGGGATATATGTGCAGAACATGTAGGTTTGTTACATAGGTATTCATGTGCCATGGTGGTTTGCTGCACCTGTCAACCCATCATCTAAGTTTTAAGCCCCGCATGCATTAGGTATTTGTCCTAATGCTCTCCCTCCCCTTGCCCCCCACTCCCCGACAGGTCCCGTTGTGTGATGTTCCCCTTCCTGTGTCCATGTGTTCTCATTGTTCAACTCCCACTTATGAGTGAGAATATGCAGTGTTTGGTTTTCTGTTGCTGTGTGAGTTTGATGAGAATGATGGCTCCCAGCTTTATCCATGTCCCTGCAAATGACATGAACTCATTTTTTATGGCTGCATAGTATTCCATGATGTATATGTGCCAGATTTTGCTTATTTAGTCTATCATTGATGTGCATTTGGGTTGGTTCCAAGTCTTTGCTATTGTAAATAGTACTGCAATAAACATACGTGTGCATACGTCTTTATAGTAGAATGATTTATAATCCTTTGGGCATATACCCAGTAATGGCATTGATGGGTCAAATGGCATTTCTGGTTCTAGATCCTTGAGGAATCACCACACTGTCTTCCAAAATGGTTGAACTAATTTATACTCCTACCAACAGTGTAACCATTATTGTTAAGAGGACTCTGTGTGCAGCACTGTTCAATGAAACAAACTGCATGGCAGAATTCACCAAAGGCTGCACATACAGAGAGGGTCAGGACGCATATGGCGTGTCCGACTCCCCCATCTCAACTTCACATACATCTTGAGAGGGAATGCAGAGCTTCCCTCAGCCCTAGATCTCCAGATCCTGGCTCTCTGCCTGGAAAATAGCAGGCCTACAGTGAGTGATTGCCTGGTGCGGCATTAACTGCCAGGGTTCCCCAACAGTGCAGAATGAGACCCCTGCCCAACACATCAGGGGATCAGGTTCTAACTTGTCATGGGATGTTGGGAAAGATGGAGCTCTTAGCCAGGCTTTAGGGTTTCCGTCTTAGAAAGTGGGGTTTGGAACCCATTCATTTCTGTAGTTCATGCCAGTCTACATAAATGTCAATGATTCTGTGACTCTTTGTTCAAAGTCATAAATCATGTTAAGTTGCATTGGAGTTGGAGTCATCGTGGTAGATTTGTGAGGCTACTGAAAGATCATGAGCCTCTGCCCTAAATTGTTTTCCAATCTGATGAAGGAAATAGGGCTTACCCAATGTGAAAAAAGTAATAAAGTGTAATTAAAGACTCAAATAATAATGTATTGCTTTATGGCTAGAGACAATTCTAAACAAGACATCATTTTTCACAGAATAAACGGTCTCAATCAGGGGTCAGCAAATGACTCTGCAGAAGCCAAATTTTTTAAGAATAAAATATAGTTTTATTGGAACACAGCCATCTCATTATTGAATATTGTCTATGGCTATTCTCATACTACTGTGGCAGAGCTAGGTAGTTGCAAAAGAAACCACTTATTTCACAAAATCTAAAACATTTACTATTTACAAAGTGTACCGGCCCCTGATCTATTTGAAAAAATATGTACCTTCAAAGGAGGCTACATCTTGGTTACTGCAGTGATTTGGGAAAGCTCCCTGGAAATTAGGACTTGAAGAACTCTAAGAAGTTGACAGGTAATGGGGAGGCAAACAAAGAAAGGAAAATCCCATACTCATAGAATCCTAGACTTACGGGAATCTTCCAAGCACCTGTGTACTAGTGCATTTTGCCTTCAGGATTAAATCCTCACTGGATCACACCTGAACAAATAACTCTTCAGACAAGCCCTGCAGAACTCTCGAAAAGAGGGCAGACACCCTGTGCAATATGCCATCAGCATCACAGCGTTTCACCTAGAGTTGAAGAGACACGATAGCAAGAGAGCCCTCCCCCTAAGAGACAGAAATCTACTTCCCTATAATTTCTGCTTGGCGGTTCTTCCAGGTTTTTCGAAAAAGAAAAGAGTTTCTTCCCAAGTCCTCTCTATACTAAACTGAATTCCCACAAAACAGTTCCCATATACAGTTCTCAGGCCCTCTCCCATAATCACCAGCCTCCTTCAGGCACACTCCTGTTTGTGAATTTTCATCTCCAGGACAACACCAGAAGAGAGCCTTGGGGCTCCAGGGATTTTAGTCTTCAGTGGATCACTACCTCCCTGTGTCTCTTTCCAGCTACTTCCTTCCAGTGCACTGTGTTTGAAAGAGCTGTGGTGTGGGCATTATATAGACCTTTATGTAAATCTTGGCTCCCCTTTTTCTGTCTCTCTGAGTCTCAATTCCCTCATTGTTTAAATATAGCCTGCAGGATTGCTGTGAAGACTGGAGATAATGGTCGTAAAGAGCCCAGGAAATGGTAAATGCTCAAGAAGTAATAGTTATCTTTACCGTTCTAGGTAGCCATCTCTGTTAATGAAGTCTCATATCACAGGAAATCAGTCTGCAAAGCAAGCTTCACTCTGCCAAAACTCCCCGTGTCTGTTCCCATAAAAAAAGTCGACAATCTCTATTTCTGGGAAAAGTGGGGTCCTAATTTGCCCCAACTGAAGTCTACATCCAATTACAAGCTGCCCTTCTAAATTGCATGGCTCTCTCTGTGCTCATTCCGCTCTGGCTCCTATGAGCAGCTCTGTCTGCTCACACCCATTCCTCTGATCCTGGCATTTTCCCCTTGACCTCCTGCCATCTCTCTGACTCCTCTGAGAAGCACAATAGGCTCTGCCTCGTGTGGACGTCTAGATATTATTCTTCTCCCTCACATAGCTGGACCATTAACTTGACAATGTTCCCTAGCCCAGGCAATGTGGGGGCTCTCCAATGCTGGTACCAATCCTACCACCATTTGTATGCTCCCTCTATCCTTGGTAACGCTGCAAAAAAACTTTCCCTTTCTTCACAAGGAATTTTTCCAAATATTGAACACAGAGATACAAACAGATTCTAAATGTGAGTCCAGTAGTTGGACCAGTGTAAAAAGCCAAGGATGGATGTGAACTTAGAGATGAACTCCAGAAATGTCTGCTATACGGTTTGGCTCTGTGTCCCCACCCAAATCTCATGTTGAATTATAATCCTCCAGTTTTGGAGGTGGGGCTTGGTGAGAGGTAATTGGATCACGGGGGGTGGTTTCTGGTGATTTAGCACCATCCCCCTACTGCTGTCATGTGATAGAGTTCTCATGAAATCTGGTTGGTTGAAAGTGTGTAGTGCCTTCCCCTTTGCTCTCTCTTCCCCTTGCTCTAGTCATGTGAAGATGTGCCTTGGTTCCTTTTTGGCTTCTGCCTTGATTGTAAGTTTCCTGAGGCCTCCCCAACCATAATTCCTTATAGCCTGTAAAACTGTGAGTTAATTAAACCTCTTTTCTTTATAAATTATCTAGTCTCTGGTATGTCTTTATAGCAATGTGAGAACGGACTAATACAGTCTGTGAAATGCTCAGTGTGATTGGCAGAATAATGCCCTTACCAAAGATGCCCATGCCCTAATCCCTGGAACCTGTGAGTCTGTCACGTTACATGGCAAAATGGACTTTGCAGATGGGATTACATTAAGAATTGTTGATGAAGAGATTGTTTTGGATTATATGGGTGAGCCAAGGCAGTCACAGCTCCCTTAAAAGTGGAAAAAGAAGGCAGAAGAGAAGTCAGAGTAATGCAATCTGGGAGGAACTTGACCCTTCATTAGTGACTTCGAAGAAGAAAGAGGGCACCGGCAGCCAAGGAACATGGGCAGCCTCTAAAGATGGCAAAGGAACAGAAACAGATTCTGCCCCCAGCTTCCAGAAGGAAATAACACTACTGACACTTTGATTTTAGTTCCATGAGGCATGGGTCAGACCTTCTACACTACAGAACTTTAATATGATAAGTTTGTATTATTTAAACCCACTAAATTTGTAGTGATTTGTTATGGCAGCAGCGTAAAACTAATATATTCAAGAAAAACAAGACAGGAAAGTGAGAAGACTAGGAGAGATGATTGTCAAGAAAATCCAAGAAGGTTAGAGTTTCAAAAAGTAGGAGGCAGCAAGAATGACACGGAGGTTGAAGGAGATGAAAACTGGAAAGAAAAAAATTCTGGATCCTCTTCTCCCTGCATGCTAACCATATCTTCTATTTCTAGCTCCACCTCCCAAAACAATATCCTACAGCCACCGGGGTGATATTTCTAAAATAGAGATAAAAACACATCATTCTCCAGCTTAAAATTCTCTACTAACTCCCACAACCTTCATTATAAAGTCCCAAATTGCTTGCAAGACATAATCTACCCACAGATAACCTTCCAAGTCTATGCCCTGCCACTTTCTCCATGTTCCCAAACACGCTCACCTTTCCAGACCTACTGACTCTCCAACACCGCATTCTGCAAATATGGCACTCACAGCACTTGCACCCCCCATACATGGCACACGCTATTCCATTCCCTGGGCCTGCCCTTGGCAGGTTTTCAATCTTAGCTGCAATCTTCAAGACCTAGCTCGAGTCTCCCTTGGGATGCTTTCTCTCATCAACTCCCAGCCTCAGTCCTGGGCTTCTCTATGAGCTTTGACAGCTTGTGTATGCCTCCATCATACAGTGCTGTGCTCTTTAAGGCAGAGCCTGTATCTTCATCATGCAGCTCTCAGCATACGGTGTCTCAACTCCCTTCCTTGGATATGTAGGAGGTCTCAGATCTGACCTAAGAGCCAAAGCTAAGAAAACAGAACTGGAGGCCAGGTATGGTGGCTCACACCGGTAACCCAGCACTGTGAGAGGTCGAGGCGGGCAGATCACAAGGTCAGGAGATTGAGACCATCCTGGCTAACATGGTGAAACCCAATCTCTACTAAAAATATAAAAAATTAGCCGAGTGTGGTGGCACATGCCTGTAATCCCAGGTACTCAGGAGGCTGAGGCAGGAGAATCGCTTGAACCTGGGAGGCAGAGGTTGCAGTGAGCCGAGATCATGCCACTGCACTCCAGCCTGGGCAACAGGGTGGGACTCTGTCTCACAAAAAATGAAAAAAGAAAAAGAAAAAGAAAAATATAACTGGCTTTTGGCTACCAGGCAGGTAGTAGAAGAACACAGGATTAGGCAAGTCCTAGACTGTGCAATGGCATCCTAGACGATGATGGAAATGTACTATATTTATGCTCTCCATTAGCCACAGGTAGCAATAAAGCACTTGAATATGGCTAGTGTAACTGAGGAACTGAACTTTTCATTGTATTTCATTTTAATTCATTTACATTTGTGTTCAAATAGCTCAAGTGGTTAGCGGCTACCTGATTGGATAGTGCAGCTAGTGGAAAGGCAAGGCAAATTGGAATACAAGCAAAGCATCAAATCCAAAGGGAGGATGGTCAACAATTATGAAACCACTGTACATTCATACTGGAATTGAACAATTTAGTAAATGGGTGGTAAATGGTGGAAGCCAGGTTTTTTATTGTTGGAGCGAAAGGTTACAGACAAGTAAGGGGAGAAGGCTAGAATGATTCATCTGGTCCCAGATCAGTGTCCTACACATGAGTATTTCAGCTTAATATAAGGTTACATATAGACATAGTTAACGATATGCATATATACACTGGTTAGTACATATGTATTTCCTTGCTCTGTCAGCTGCAAGGGCCTGGAAGTAACAAGCACATATCACACCTCTATCTTAGTCTCTAAAACCATTCTACAGTAAAAGGAACCAGGCCCTTCTAGAGAAGTGATTGACTCTAGGATTGGGGTACGAAATACGTAAGTATGTAAGATGAGACTGGAGCATCTCATCATACCAGGATGCAAAGAAGTGAAGAAACACACACAACGATGGAGTAGACCAAGGGAACACAGGAGCCAATTGAAAGAAGAGCCCAAGTGACCAAAGCTGAGATGATTTGAGCAAAAAAATAAAAACAATAATATGAATTGGATTATAACCCAAAGTATAAACAAAAACCATGAGTCCATAGTGATATAAATAAGTGAAAAACTATGAGTTTGTTGCAAAAGTAATTGCAGTTATAAATGGCAAAAATTGCAATTACTCTTGCACCAACCTAATAAATAAATGAAGGAGAATAGACAAGTCTCCTGCACAGAAGGATTCCACATAATTAACGCAGACGCTGCGTCCTCAAGGAGTTAGAGCATAATTCCCATTCTTTATGTGCAGACTATGTGTAGTGACATTTTGCCAAAGAGTACAGTATGAAAAGATAGAAAAATGAGTGCCTTTACAGCTGGAAAACCTGATAAAAGCTGCCTTATGTCACATCAAAGTAAACATCAACAGTGACAAGACGTGTTGATAGCATGTACTCCTGATAGGAGGCAATAATGTTCTTTACCTCTGTGGTCTTCCTCCAAAAAACCCACAACCCTAACCTAATTAAGAAAAAAACATCAGACAAATCCCAGCTGAGGGAGAGTCTACAAAATACCTGACTAGCATTCTTCAAAACTATCAAGGTCACCAAAAACAAAGAACAATCTTAAGAATTTGGACAGCCAAGAGGAATCTAAGGAGACAGGATGCCTCAGTGCAACATGAAATCATAGATGGAATCCTAGAACAGAGAAAGGACATTAACTAAAAACTAAGGAAATCTGACTACATATGGACATCAGTGAATAATAATGTATCAGTATTGGTCCATTAAGTGTGACAAATGTACCATAGTAATGTAAGATGTTAATGATAGAAGAAACTGAGCATAGAATATATCTTTACAATTACTCTGTAAATCTAAACTACACTAAAATTAAGTTTATTTTTAAAAAAAATCCAAAGGGATCAGGGAAAAGACAAAAGGCTGTGATTTTTTTCTGGGTCTCCTGGTCATAGCACCCCATATTTCTTGAGGAGTCCTCACTTCCCCTAATCTTAGTCCATGTGGTTTGGATAAAGCTTTTCCCTACATCCTCATTTCAGTGGAGGGGTAGTATATAATCCAGGATCAGCCAACCAGTGATATGGTTTGGACCTGTGTTCCTGCCCACATCTCTTGTCAAATTGTAATCCCCAATATTGGAGGTGGGGCCTGGTGGGAGGTGACTGACTCGTGGGGGTAGATTCCCCTGGTTGGGACTGTTCTGGTGATAGTGAGTTCTCATGAGATCTGGTAGTTTAAAAGTGTGTGTCACCTCCCCTGCTTCTCTCTTCTTTCTGCTCTGGTTACGTGAAGACAGCCTGCTCCTGCTTTGCCTTCTGCCATGAGTCAAGGCTCCCTGAGGCCTCCCCAGAAGCAGATGCTGTCATGTTTCCTACACAGCCTGTAGAACTGTGAGCCAGTTAAAACTCCTTTCTTTATAAATTACCCAGTTGCAAGTATTTCTTTATAGCCGTGCAAGAACTGACTAATACACAAAGCATTTCATCTCCATGGCCACTGTGATTGGCTCAGGAGTGGGCACATGCCCCAACCCAGGCCCATGAAACCCATCTCCAGTATGTTTGTGGGAGCAGTTGAAGAAGACAGACTCTTTCCCCCACTCCATACCCCACCAGGATCACTCAGGGGATGGAAGCTGGCAGCCATCCAGTTACCAAAAGCCAACATCTTGCCTGAGAATGGTGCCACAATAGAGGAAAACAGTCAAGAGAAGGAAAAAACTAGGGTTCCAATGACAGTGAGTGGATTTGGCAGTTTGATGAACTACTATAGTCCCTTTTGCTTAAACAAGTTTGAGTTGGGGTTTCTGTCAATTGCAACCACAAAAGTCTTGACCAAAACAGTTGATCTGAGCATCATAGTCTGGGGCCAGAATCTTTAAGAGGGACATTAGCGGTCACCTTTCTTCTTAGCCTCCATGTTTCCATGCAGAAACTTCTGCTCCTGTAGTGAACCGGGATTTAAATAACTTCTACTCCTCCTTTCTGGGTGCAGTGATGACTATCTGATAGGTGACATCAGTAAAAATAAATAAGCATATATGGATCTGTCCCATTAGGGTCCCCATCTTTAACCTACCTGCCTGTAAACTGGATATGTTCTACTGCACTGCAGCCAGCATGGGGCACGGACCCACACCTGCATTCTAGTGGCAGTTCTCAAAGCTCATTTTCCTTTGGTCTCACTCTTCAGCCTTGCTAGGCTTAAGGCAGCTATTCTGGGTAAGACTGACAGCTTCAGAGACCCCAACTTTCCCTTGAATGCATCATTCTGAAGTCTCAACTCAGGGGTAAAAACTAGAATGCCTGAAGGTCACTGCAGATCCAAGACACGCTCTCCAATTTACCATTATCCATAATGAAAGTGGCATTTTGCCCTTTAGTTGTCTGACATCTATTTCTCATCCTGTTCTGAACTCAGTTTGAACGAAGACTGTAATTAATTTCCACCTCTCAAATCTTGGCAACAGAATGAGGATAAGGGATAGAGTATGGAGAATAATACTTAGAGAAGTGGAAGGATTTCAACAATGGAAGTCATTTCATGGAAAGGGTAGTCTTTTTAAAACTATAAGAGGGGTCAAGAACTAGCTTGACAAGAATAAATTCCTCTTGTCATTATGAGTAGCATGTATAAGGCAAGCAGAAAATTTCTTTATATCTTTTCTGTTGTCCTGAATAACTAAATTGAAATATAAGGTACATTTGCACTACACCTTAAATAAGTTATAGAGGAAATTGGTCTTCCCCTCCAGGGATTCCTCTGGCCACGGGTCTTGAAAGGGCATCCTCTCAAGATTCTATGTCTGGTTAATCCCTTTATCCCTCTGTTCAGTGTGGACAGTAACTTCTCCCATTTTTATGAGAGATTAACTGTGAAACTGACTTGGTTAATGCTTCCAAAGTGCTGGGCAAGTACCAAGAATTGCAATAAGGAAAGTCGGAAAGCAGAAGTGAAATCTGAGAAAGCTCACATTCCTTTTACATAAATAACTTGTGCCATTATCTTAGTTTCTCAAGTCAGAGTTTCTTCTGTAAATAATTCACAGTAATAGGCAGTGAGCTTGCTGTGAAGGGAAGTGGTTAATTATTTACAATACTGATGGAATGTGAAACTTAACAAAATCTGGATGGAGAATGGGAAATGTGTTAGGGATAAAGGAGACCAGGCTCTGTGAGAGGAGAAGATGGCAGTGAAAAAATTTAATAATATTAGTGTCCTTCTTACAGAGCTAAATCCCACTGGGCTCAGCCTCTGAGGCAGTGTAACAGTGAAAGAGTAGAGTTCAAACAGTTAAAAATACATTGACTCTTGAACAACACAGGTTTGAACTGTGCAGGTCCATTGATATGCAGATTTTCTTCCACATCTGCCACCTCTGAGACAGCAAGACAAACTCCTCCTCATCCGCTCTGCTTACTCAGTGTGAGGACGACAAGGATGAAAACCTATATGATGATGCACTTCCTCTTAATGAATAGTTTTCTCCTCCTTATTATCTTCTCTAACAACATTTTTTCTCTTTATTGTAATACAATATAAAATACATATAACATACAAAACATGTGTCACTTGACTATGTCATCAGCAAGCCTTCCAGTCAACAGTAGGTTGTTAGCAGTTAAGTTTTGGTGGAATCAAAATATATATATGTAGATTTCTGACTGCCCAGGGAGTTGACACCCCTAATCCTAACGTTGTTCAGGGGTCAACTGTAATTTGAAGTAGGACTCGCTTGTATGTCTTGAACCCCATGCAAGAAACATATAACTTAAATACACACATTGGATGTCTCTTCCATTGAGTGATATGGGGAGAAGAGAAAGAATGAACTGGGCCAAATTAGCATTCCTTTTAATAACCAGAAAGGGGTAGAAAATCTGAGAACACTCAAGCACTAATAACTTTTATCATTTCACAATGTAGTAACCTAAAACTATGGTACTCTTACCTTGATTCTACCTGCTCTGTATACACTGAATGTATAATTTCATTCTTATAATGACCTCATTTTCCAGGTACCATCAACCATCCTCATGTTGTAGATGAGGAAACTGTACTTCAGAGAAGTGCAATCATTTGGCTGTGGTCACACAGCTAGAAAGTGGAGACCTAGTGGAGACTCAGGTCTGTCTTTACCATTGTGTTTTTTTCACAAGCCTGATGAAAATACACCACCAGTCCCACAAGAGTTTCCAGCACTTCAAATATGTACAAACCTTTAATCCTTCTTTCTTTTTGACCACAAAGAGATTCAGACTTAGTGTTGCAGAAGGGGAACGGCATTAGCTCCAGGTTGTGACAGACCTGGGCTAGACTCCTTGCACCCTTGTTTAATAGCTGTATTAATTTATTCCCACATTGCTATAAAGAACTACCTGAGACTGGGTAATTCATAAAGAAAAGAGGTTTCATTGGCTCACAGCTCTGCAGGCTCTACAGAAAGCATGCTGGGGATGCTTCAAAAAACAGTCGTGTTGGAAGGCGAAAAGGAAGGAGTCACATCCTACATGGCTGGAGCAGGAGGATGAGAGAGGCAGGAGCTGTACACAGTTTCAAACAACCAGATCTCATGAGAACTCACTCACTATCACGAAAACAGGAAGGGAGAAATCCGCCACCATGATCCAATCACCTCCCACCAGGTACCTCCTCCAACATTCAGGATTATATTCAACATGTGACAAATATCTGAACCATATTGATAGCTGTGTGACATAGGCCAAGTTATTTAACCACATTCAGCCTGTTTTCCCTATTGATTCATTGCACAAATACTTACTGAGTACCTGTCATCTGCTGAGCAACTGAGGTAAAGAAAACAAACACAAGTGTGCCTGCCCTCAAGGAGCTTACATTCTAATGCATATAAAGAATAGACAGTGGAGGTGGGGAGTAAGATTGCTATAAGCAAAATAAATAAGAAAACTATACAGACTATAAAGAAAGGAGAAAGAGCCAAGGGAGTATGTACCAGAGGGGTCCAGTTTTAAATGTAGTTATCAAAAAGTTATCATGAAGATGTGAACATTTGAACACAGATCAAAGGAGTCAGGAGCCAACCATGTGGAGATCTGCGGGAGGATTCCAGGCACAGGCAAGAGCAGGCACAAAGACCCTGAGATGAAGACATGCGAGGTGATGAGAGGTTACCTAGTATGTTTGAGGAGCATCAAGGAGGCCAGAAAGACTGGAGCAGAGAGAGTGAGAGGGAGGAGGTGGCAGGAGATGAGACTAGAAAGGTGATGTGGTGCAGGGGGCAGGTCCTGCAGAGCTTCCCTAGTAAAGGGAGCCATTCTTAATGTGTGAGATGGGGAGCCCCTGGAGGGTTTTTAGCAGAGAAGCAGCATGAGCAGTCTTGGGTTTTAAGACTTGTCTTGGTTGTTTTGCAGGGAGTAGACCTTTGAGAGATGAGTGTTTGCCTTCCACCAGGCATAAGATAATAGTGTTCCGTGTTGGTGGTAGCAGCATAGGGTTAACACTACTGACAGGTGCTGGCTGGTGAGAATTAACTACGCAATGTCTGGAAAGCACCTGGCACACAGTAGGGTGTGGTAAATGACAACTACTATTATATAGATCCTTTCGCAGGGAAAAATATATCATTTTCATACTTGTTCCAATCCCAATGATCTGTAGGCAGACTTTATTATGTGAAAGACTGAAACTTCTAGAAAACTGGACATATGTTATTCAGATTTTCTTTGCACAGCTTCACATGCACAGCTTACATGAGTAAGAAAAACAAAAATACACAAGACTCTCTTTCTAGAGAAAAATGTAAAATAACATGATATGAGCTTCCCCTTTTAGGGAGGTAGCTGGCTTTGATTGATTAATTGCTTTGCTATCTGGAATTGTCTTGCTAAGAATAACAAGTTTCAAATCAGACTGAATTTCTCCTTCATGCTATTCTTTCTAGCTCCTTAAACTTCTTGACATCCCAGGAGGAAAACAGTAACAACCAGACAACCAAACAGTCCTTTTGGCCTTGGACTTTGTCTTTCTCTAAGAGAGAATTCACATTAGGACCCCTTTGCTTGGTAGTTTCAGGTCTTTGAAACACTGTTAGATAATTATTTAAGTCATAAACAGTGACGGCATGATTATAAATCATATCAGCATTACTAGCCATGCTTTTTTTCTACAGGAGCATTTTCTTTGGAGCCGCAAAAAACTTGTTGTACAGTATCTGCTTCTGAAGGAGAGTGATGGTTTTACTGATCTCCATTCTTACTGTACAGAATTGTTTAATAAAGTGATTTCTGACTGTTTTCCTGAAATTAATCAAAATAATAAGTTCTTGGTTTTCTTGATTATTATTTTTGACACTGAGAATTTCATGAAGTTTGCAGTTATATTATGGTTCTTGAATTTTTTTTATCAATTCCAAGATGTATTACTCATTTATTCATTCAAGAAATATTCATTGACCATCTGTCATGTGACACCCATTATGTTGGGTGCTGAATATACAAAGAAGAAACAGTTCCTGTCCTCAAAATGCTTCCAGCCTAGTGGAGTGAGAGTCAAGCCAAAAGACAATACAGCAAAGCAAGATGATTTGTACCTTGAAGGACTGTGAAAAACACTGTGGGAGGGCGAGATCAGGAACTGTAAACCAGAGAACTGAGGAAGCCTTCACGGGGAGGTGGCATTTGATGTGACGCCTATGAGATGAATGGGTATTTGCTAGGTAAAACTAGAGGCAGGGAACTGGCCTTCCAGGAGAAGGACTAGATTACATAAGAAGGAACAAGAATGGAATAAGGGAGCCTGTCCTATGGAAAGAACTACAAATATTTAAGACAGGTGTAGTGAGGCCATATTTTTGGAATGCATATAAAATATGGAATAGACTCCAAGTCATCAGAAGTCTGTTCTGATTCCAAGAATCTGATGATTATCCAATCACACAGGATAATGTGTGCCAGGTGGTAGGAGTTCAGAGATGAATAAGCCAGTGCCTTCCTTCCAGAGGTTCATGGTCTTGTCATCTGAGCTGGTATTCCAGCAGCATGAAACAAAGGATATTTTCCTATTTGATAAATCAGAGAGATATGGTTCTGCTCAAATATCAGCTTGTCATTAGGCAATTGACTTACCTTTTGAGGGCCTCAGTTACTTCATCTATAAAAAGTGGGCCAGTATACTTACTCCCAAGGGGCTTCTGATGAGTAATAAAATACATGAAATTGTCCACCCTCATGTCCAACACATGGCAGATGCTCAACAAATTTTAGTTACACATTTTATTTGTAAAATAAAGAATTCCATTTTTATTGAAAACCAAGGAGATAAATTGGCATGTTCTAGCATTGGGGAAAAAGAGAGGTGAAGATAATTAACAATCCTGTTACCTCTTGCATTTTTCCCACCCAGCTCAACTCACAGAAGGAAAGAACATGTGAGGGGGAAAGGTGGTCAACACTAGACCAGGATCCAGACAATGGGAGAGAGGAGAGGTCTATGTTTTCTCATCATATATCCCTAGTATCTAGTACAATTCCTGACCCAAAGCAGGCGCTCTGTAAATCTTTGTTGAATGAATGTATTATCTGCAAATTGGAATCTGCATTAAGCAATTATATAAAGAAAGAAGTGTAGTTCTGGAATCGAATAATGCACATATCCAGTGGCCAAAACCCACCAAGATAGTTGAAGGAACTAAGGATGTTTAAGCTTGGGGAAAAACCCACAGAGATGTGATTTCTGCCATCAAATATCTAAAGCATCATCTCGAGAATGACTGAATTGACTTGCTCTGTGGGGCTCCATGAAAATGTGCTAACAGCAACAGGAACAAGTTACATGGAGGTGAATTTCAGTTCAGTTCTCTTTTAGAGCAGTTTCTCCCATGCTGCTTCATTTGAGGGTGGCCTCAAATATGATTGCATTGTCTATCACTGGTATGTTCCAGTATAAGATCACATAGTGGGCTCTTGAGCATCAAATGGACAAGTAGAAAAGATAATCTTTAAGTTCTAGGTTTCTCTAGTGGATACTTGTGGTTTTAGTCTGGCACATGCTTCCTTTTCATGAACAGCCCTTCCTTCCTCCAGGTGGTTTTGGTGAGGTTTCCAATCGCAAGGCTGCACTCCATGCCTCACACCTTCATCCCTACCCCTGAAGCAGTGGGCTTGACAGAAGCTAGGAAAATCAGCATTTCTTGATGAGGTGGAATTTGAGTCTTAAGCAAAGGTGCACAAAGTCAGAAGGTGCTTGCCATTGGTAATCTGATGGCAGCCACCCTTGGAACCAATTCATGTGTTTCTAATGCTGAGGTGTCCTGGCGTCCGCTGGTTCTTGTCCTTTCTGCCAGCTGTTTGTTCAGCAAATACTTCAATATTCTGAGTTACTCAATAGCCTTTGAATAAGCCCCTCCATTACTTAAACTAGTAGGCAAGTGAACACTTTCTTACAAAGGAGAAACTCTTGTAGAGCAGATTTGTTTATTAGTTCTATGTCCAATTTTGCAATCCATAGCCTGATATGGCCCCCTGTTCCCCTACCAAAGAGATACCACAGGGTAAGGGGGATCATCTGCATCCCCTAGCCATGTACTGTAGTGTCAACATGGCAAGAAGCAAGAACTAGAAAAGAGGCACAGTTCCAGGAAGTGCATTCTCTCTTTCTCTTTCTTTTCCTTATGGTCTACATCTTCACATGTAGGGCCAGTCTAATTAAGAAAGGTGCAGAAGGAAACGAGGGAGTCTCAGAAGAACAGGAAAGAAGAAAGAAAATAGAGGGGAGGAGATATATGTCTTCAAAGAGTAATGGTCCCACAAATGGCCTCTGCAACTGTTAAAATGCAGCCTTAGTCAACTAATTACCAATTACCAGGCTATCAAACCATAAAAGTTAAACTTGCCCACCCGGGCTGCCTGTCTTTAAAAGCAGGAATAAAAAGGAGGCTGGTGCCAAAGCCCCTCAATCATGATGCTCAAAATAGAAGCTATTAATTTAGCAGAGATCATGTGGCAGCCTTTCAAATGGCCTTGGCGTGACCCCTGAGGCTCACTGGGAAGGGTTCTCTCTAAAAAGCACATTTGCGAGGAGGGTGCCTAAGATGGCCAAATAGAAATAGCTCCAGCCTCCAGCTCCCAGCGTGAGCAACACAGAAGACAGGTGATTTCTGCATTTTCAACTGAGGTACCAGGTTCATCTCACTAGGGCATGTTAGACAGTTGATGCTGGTCCAGGGGTGCAGCCCAACCAGCAAGAGCTAAAGCAGGATGAGGCATCACCTCACCTGGGAAGCACAAGGGGGAAGGGAATTCCTTTTCCTAGCCAAGGGAAATTGAGACACACAACACCTGGAAAATCAGGTAACTCCCACCCTAATACTGTGCTTTACCAAGGGTCTTAGCAAATGGCACACCAGGAGATTATATCCCACAACTGGCCCGGAGGGTCCCATGCCCACGGAGTCTCCCTCATTGCTAGCACAGCAGTCTGAGATCTAACTGCAAGGGGGCAGCAAGGCTGCGGGAGAGGCGCCTGCCATTGCTGAGACTTAAGTAGGTAAACAAAGTCACCTGGAAGCTCAAATTGGGTGAAGCCCACCGCAGCTCAAGGAGGCCTGCCTGCCTCTGTAGACTCCACCTCTGGGGACAGGGCATAGCTAAACAAAAAGCAGGAGAAACCTCTGCAGATGTAAAAGTCCCTGTCTGACAGCTTTGAAGAGAGCAGTGGTTCTACCAGCACAGTGGTTGAGATCTGAGAACTGACAGACTGTCTGCTCAACTGAGTCCCTGACCCCTGAGAGTAGCCTAACTGGGAGACATCCCCCAGTAGGTGCAGACCAACACCTCACACCTCACATGGCTGGGTACACCCCTGAGACGAAGCTTCCAGAGCAAGAATCAGACAGCAACAATCGCTGTTCAGCAATATTCTCTCTTCTGCAGCCTCTGCTGCTGATACCCAGGCAAACAGGGTCTGGAGTGGACCTCAAGCAAACTCCAACAGACCTGCAGCTGAGGGTCCTGACTGTTAGAAGGAAAACTAACAAACAGAAAGGACACCCACACCAAAACCCCATCAGTACATCATCATCATCAAAGACCAAAGGCAGATAAAACTACAAAGATGGGGAAAAAGCAGTATAGAAAAGCTGGCAATTCAAAAAATCAGAGCGCATCTCCCCCTCCAAAGGAATGCAGCTCATCGCCAGCAACGGAACAAAGCTGGACGGAGAATGACTTTGACGAGTTGAGAGAAGAAGGCTTCAGTTGATCAAACTTCTGAGTTAAAGGAGGAACTATGTAACCACCGCAAAGAAACTAAAAACCTTGAAAAAAGAATGGATGAAAGGATAACTAGAATAATCAATGCAGAGAAGACCTTAAAAGAACTGATAGAGATGAAAACCATGACACGAGAACTATGTGACAAATGCCCAAGCTTCAGTAACCGACTCTATCAACTGGAAGAAAGAGTATCAGTGATTGAAGATCAAATGAATGAAATCAAGCGAGAAGAGAAGTATAGAGAAAAAAGAGTAAAAAGAAATGAACAAAGCCTCCAAGAAATATGGGATTATGTGAAAAGACCAAATCTACGTCTGATTGGTGTGCCTGAAAGTGACGGGGAAAATGGAACCAAGTTGGAAAACACTCTGCAGGATATCATCCAGGAAAACTTCCCCAACCTAGTAAGGCAGGCCAACATTCAAATTCAGGAAATACAGAGAATGCCACAAAGATACTCCTCGAGAAGAGCAGCTCCAAGACACAGAACTGTCAGATTCACCAAAGTTGAAATGAAAGAAAAAATGTTAAGGGCAGCCAGAGAGAAAGGTCGTGTTACCCACAAAGGGAAACCCATCAGACTAACAGCAGATCTGTCAGCAGAAACTCTACAAGGCAGAAGAGAGTGGGGGCCAATATTCAACATTCTTAAAGAATTTTAAACCCAGAATTTCATATCCAGCCAAACTAAGTTTCATAAGTGAAGGAGAAATAAAATCCTTTACAGACAAGCAAATGCTTAGAGATTTTGTTACCACCAGGCCTGCCCTACAAGAGATCCTGAAGGAAGCACTAAACATGGAAAGAACAACCAGTACCAGCCATTGCAAAGACATGCCAAAATGTAAAGTCCATCAATGCTAGGAAGAAACTGCATCAACTAATGAGCAAAATAACCAGCTAATATCATAATGATAGGATCAAGTTCACACATAACAATATTAACTTTAAATGTAAATGGACTAAATGCTCCAATTAAAAGACACAGACTGGCAAATTGGAGAAAGAGTCAAGACCCATCAGTTTGCTGTATTCAGGAGACTCATCTCACATGCAGAGACGCACATAGCCTCAAAATAAAGGGATGGAGGAAGATCTACCAAGCAAATGGAAAACAAAAAAAAAAAGCAGGGGTTGCAATCCAAGTCTCTGATAAAACAAACTTTAAACCATCAAAGATCAAAAGAGACAAAGAAGGCCATTACATAATGGTAAAGGGATCAATTCATCAGGAAGAGCTAACTATCCTAAATATATATGTGCATCCAATACAGGAGCACCCAGATTTATAAAGCAAGTCCTGAGAGGCTTACAAAGAGACTTAGACTCCCATACAATAATAATGTGAGACTTTAACACCCCACTGTCAACATTAGACAGATCAACGAGACAGAAAGTTAACAAGAATATCCAGGAATTGAACTCAACTCTGCACTAAGCAGACCTAATAGACATCTACAGAACTCTCCACCCCAAATCAACACAATATACATTCTTCTCAGCACCACATCATACTTATTCCAAAATTGACCACATAGTTGGAAGTAAAGCACTCCTCAGCAAATGTAAAAGAACAGAAATTATAACAAACTGTCTCTCAGACCACAGTGCGATCAAACTAGAACTCAGGACTAAGAAACTCAATCAAAACCGCTCAACTACATGGAAACTGAACAACCTGCTCCTGAATGACTTACTGGGTACATAACAAAATGAAGGCAGAAATAAAGAGGTTCTTTGAAACCAATGAGAACAAAGATACAACATACCAGAATCTCTGGGACACATTTAAAGCAGTGTGTAGAGGGAAATTTATAGCCCTAAATGCCCACAAACAAAAGCAGGAAAGATCTAAAATTGACACCCTAACATCACAATTAAAAGAACTAGAGAAGCAAGAGCAAACACATTCAAAAGCTAGCAGAAGGCAAGAAATAACTAAGATCAAAGCAGAACTGAAGGAGATAGAGACACAAAAAACCCTCCAAAAAAATCAATGAATCCAGGAGCTGGTTTTTTGAAAAGATCAACAAAATTGATAGACCGCTAGCAAGACTAATAAAGAAGAAAAGGGAGAAGAATCAAATAGATGCAATAAAAAATGATAAAGGGATGTCACCACCGACCCCACAGAAATACAAAAACTTCCATCAGAGAATACTATAAACACCTCTACGCAAATAAACTAGAAAACCTAGAAGTAATGGATAATTTCCTGGACACATACACTCTCCCAAGACTAAACCAGGAAGAAGTTGAATCCCTGAATAGACCAATAGCAGGCTCTGAAATTGAGGCAATAATTAATAGCCTACCAACCAAAAAAAGTCCAGGACCAGGTGGATTCATAGCCAAATTCTACCAGAGGTACAAGGAGGAGCTGGTACCATTCCTTCTGAAACTATTCCAATCAATAGAAAAAGAGGGAATCCTCCCTACCTCATTTTATGAGGCCAACATCATCCTGATACCAAAGCCTGGCAGAGACACAACAAAAAAGAGAATTTTAGACCAATATCCCTGATGAACATTGATGCAAAAATCCTCAATAAAATACTGGCAAACCAAATCCAGCAGCACATCAAAAAGCTTATCCACCATGATCAAGTGGGCTTCATCCCTGGGATGCAAGGCTGGTTCAACATATGCAAATCAATAAACGTAATCCAGCATATAAACAGAACCAAAGACAAAAACCACATGATTATCTCAATAGATGCAGAAAAGGCCCTTGACAAAATTCAACAGCCCTTCATGCTAAAAATGCTCAATAAATTCGGTATTGATAGAATGTATTTCAAAATAATAAGAGCTATTTATGACAAACCCACAGCCAATATCATACTGAATGGACAAAAACAGGAAGCATTCCCTTTGAAAACTGGCACAAGTCTGGGATGCCCTTTCTCACCACTCCTATTCAACATAGTGTTGGAAGTTCTGGCTAGGGCAATCAGGCAAGAGAAAAATAAAGGGTATTCAGTTAGGAAAAGAAGTCAAATTGTCCCTGTTTGCAGATGACATATTTGTATATTTAGAAAACCCCATCATCTCAGCCCAAAATCTCCTTAAGCTGATAAGCAACTTCAGCAAAGTCTCAGGATACAAAATCAATGTGCAAAAATCACAAGCATTCTTATACGCCAGTAACAGACAAACAGAGCGCCAAATCATGAATGAACTCCCATTCATGATAACTTCAAAGAGAATACCTAGGAATCCAACTTACAAGGGATGTAAAGGACCTCTTCAAGGAGAACTACAAACCACTGCTCAGTGAAATAAAAGAGGACACAAACAAATGGAAGAACATTCCACACTCATGGATAGGAAGAATCAATATTGTGAAAATGGCCATACTGCCCAAGGTAATTTATAGATTCAATGCCATCCCCATTAAGCTACCAATGACTTTCTTCACAGAATTGGAAAAAACTGCTTTAAAGTTCATATGGAACCAAAAAAGACCCCACATTGCCAAAACAATCCTAAGCCAAAAGAACAAAGCTGGAAGCATCATGCTACCTGATTTCAAACTATACTACAAGGCTACAGTAACCAAAACAGCATGGTACTGGTACCAAAACAGACATATAGACCAATGGAACAAAACAGAGCCCTTGGAAATAATACCACACATCTACAGCCATCTGATCTTTGACAAACATGACAAAAACAAGAAATGGGGAAAGGATTCCCTATTTAATAAATGGTGCTGGGAAAACTGGCTAGCCATATGTAGAAAGCTGAAAATGGATCCTTTCCTTACTCCTTATACGAAAATTAATTCAAGATGGATTAGAGACTTAAATGTCAGACCTAAAACCATAAAAACCCTAGAAGAAAACCTAGGTAATACCATTCAGGACATAGGCATGGATAAGGACTTCATGTCTAAAACACCAAAAGCAACAGCAAAAAAAAGCCAAAATTGACAAATGGGATCTAATTAAAGAGCTTCTGCATAGCAAAAGAAACTACCATCAGAGTGAACAGGCAACCTACAAAATGGAAGAACATTTTTGCAATCTACTCATCAGACATAGGGCTAATATCCAGAACCTACAAAGAACTCAAACAAATTTACAAGAAAAAAACAACCCCATCAAAAAGTGGGCAAAGGATATGAACAGACACTTCTCAAAAGAAGACATTCATACAGCGAACAGACACATGAAAAAATGTCATCACTCGCCATCAGAGAAATGCAAATCAAAACCACAATGAGATCCCATCTCACACCAGTTGGAATGGCAATCATTAAAAACTCAGGAAACAACAGGTGCTGGAGAGGATTTGGAGAAATAGGAACACTTTTACACTGTTGGTGGGACTGTAAACTAGTTCAACCATTGTGGAAAACAGTGTGGCAATTCCTCAAGGATCTAGAACTACAAATACCATCCCATTACTGGGTATATACCCAAAGGATTATAAATCATACTGCTATAAAGACACATGCACACTTATGTTTATTGCGGAACTATTCACAATAGCGAAGACTTGGAATCAACCAAAATGTCCATCAGTGACAGACTGGATTAAGAAAATGTGGCACATATACACCATGGAATACTATGCAGCCATAAAAAGGATGAGTTCATGTCCTTTGTAGGGACATGGATGCAGCTGGAAACCATCATTCTCAACAAACTATCGCAAGAACAGAAAACCAAACACCACATGTTCTCACTCATAGGTTGGAATTGAACAATGAGATCACTTGGACACAGGAAGGGGAGCATCACACACCGGGGCCTATTGTGGGGAGGGGGGGGAGGTGGGAGGGATAGCATTAGGAGATATACCTAATGTAAATGACGAGTTAATGGGTGCAGCACACCAACATGGCACATGTATACATATGCAACAAACCTGCACGTTGTGCACATGTACCCTAGAGCTTAATGTATTTAAAAAAAAAATTCCTTATATGTAGTCAGCAGAACTCTGGGCTTTTAACTTTTAGCATGCTTCTACAGTTAAGCTGCTCTGCTCCACACTCAAACAGCTGTCCACAGCTGCTGCAAATTGATTTATCCCCAGATAATGGCTGCAGCTGATGGCCAAAATGTCACTGCGAAACTCTAACAATTTAACGTGTGTTTGTCCTAATATAACCTGATTTTAACCCTACTTTTAAATATATTAGCCTCTGCATAAATTCTTCTAAAAAGATTCAAGTCGTATTTAACATCCAAATTTTCTTTTCTCACGTGTTTGGAGAATTTTTCTGTAGCTAAGCTTACAACACAGCCCTCAAAATACTGTAGAAGCTGCAGGAAAGAAGCCTTGCTACCCAGAGCTGGAAGCATCCAGGCTACACACAATGCCAGAGCTAGATTTTGTTCAGAGAACACCAACTCAGATCACATTTGAGATTAAGTAAACATCATATAAGTCCTCACAGTACCAGTAAAATAGGTTCATCAGAATGAATGTGGAAGAAAGGAAAAAATTACCCTATTCTTTAAATAACCTTTAAGCATTATAAATATATTAGGGATCTCTGTGTACAGAAAAGTATAATAGTGGAAACCTATGAATAAAATATTGTATTTTTTTTAAAAAAAGCACATTTGCATGCCATTCCTTCATCATAACCTTCCCTAAGTAAGTTCAAATAGGAGAGTGGCATGGTAGAAGCAGCACCAGGGCTGGATCCCACAGGCCTGGATTCAAGTTTGGGTCCTGCCACTGACCATCATAAAGCCACAGTACAAGTCCACAGTTTGGGGGCTACTATTCAAAATTTGCTTCCTTTCCTTTTCCCTACTGGCCTTCCGTTGCAGCAGAGCATATGGAGGGCATAGGGGAAATGTATGGGAGTGGTTCTTGTTGTCTCAATGATGGGGGCACTTGTAGGCAAGGACTCGGTGTGCTAGGTGCTCTTTCTTGGTTTTACATAAAAACATAGTTATTCTTGCCCTATTTTTACATTGAACTATCCAGGAGTACAATTACCATGTAAATCAAGAGAATATTGCATAACATTAGTTTGTTCAGAACTTTCCAAGAGTTGATAGCTAATTCACAAAATATCCCCCGTAGCAGGACTGCTGGCAGTGTTCACAGGGTGTTAGCAAAACAGTATCTCTGAATCGCAGTTCCCACAAATTCATGGTGATTTTATGGCTCGGGCTTCTCATCTTCTGATATAGCTTCACCTGAGACATTATTTATTAAATACTAAATGCATTATGATTTTATTAAATATGGCTCTACCTTTATTTCTTTGTTATAGTTAGGGAACATTTTAAAAAGTTTTTTGTGTGTATTGAGGTAGGTATATTATCTGTAAATTTCATATAAAGAAAACATAATAAAATATTTGTAATATTTGTATCTTAAGCTCAGTTTCTCAGTAAACAAACTCTGAGATGGAAGACTGTATGCAGAAAGCATACTGGAGGGTGCCCCTGAGATCAACTGTGGGGGACCAAGGAAGTAGGATGGGTCTGAGGGAGAAGCTGAGCTGTAATAGTTACAACAGAGGCATAGCCCTTCCAACAGGAAGCTCTGGTCCTGGGATGGCCCTTCAGAGTGGTCCTGTCTCGGGGCAAGGAGAAGGGGGCCTTTATACCCCTACACTTACCACTCACTAGATGCAGGACACCCCTGAGGAAGGGACATAAACTTAAGTGAGGACATGAACTTCTGCTGAGGGCAATTTTTGGAGAGAAACTCAGCTGAGCTCTGTCAACATTCTTGGCAGCTGGGGGATTGGTGGTCTCAGTCTTGAACAAGGCCCTAGGCAGCACACCACAGTATCCACCACAGTCCACCCTTGCTCTGATCATATACAGGTGCTTAGTATATTACTATACTGCTTAGTATAGTAAGTTCTGGAAACAGCTTCTGCATGGTTCTGGTGGTTCTCTTTTCTGGAGAAACTTAAAAGATGAAATGTGTTAATATGTTCAGGCTGCTATAATATATTACAGATTGGGTGGCTTAAATGACAGAAATTTGTGTCTTGCTTTTCCAGAGGGTGAGACTTCCAACATCAAGGTGCTGGCAAGGCAGGTTTTATTCTGAGGCCTCTTCTCTTGGGTTGTATGTGGCTATCATCTCACTGTGGGCTCAATTTACCTTTTCTTTGTGTACACATAGAGACAGAGAGACAGAGAGAGAGAGAGAGAGAACGAACTCAAGAAAGTTCTCCAGTGTCTCTTCTTATGAGGATACTGATCTCATCAGACTAGGGCTTTTCATGACCTCATCTAACTCTAATTACCTCTCGAAGGCCTCATCTCCAAATATCATCACATTGGGTTCAACATTTGAATTTTGAGGTGACAATAACATTCAATCTACAACATTAAATTGCTATTTATCATGGTTCTCCTGGGAAACAAAACCAATAAGTTGTAGATAGAGATATAGTTTTAGATCTGTTAAAATATATATACATATAATATAGTTATACATGTATATACGTATAGAAGGGTAAGGGTGTGTGTGTGTGTGTGTGTCTATATGTGTGTGTATACAGAGAGAGAGACAGAGAATGAGATATTTATTATAAGGAATTTGCTCACATAATTATGGTGGCTAAGAAGTCCCAAGATCTGCAATTGGCTGGAGACCCAAATAAGGCCAATGTGTAGTCCCAGTCTAAAAGCCATGCAGCTCTAGTCCTAAGAAGAGCTGATGTTTCAGTCCAAGTCCAAAGGCAGGAAAAGGCCAATTTTCCTGGCTGAGCTCAGCCATAAGGCAGGCGGAGCTCCTTCTTAGTCTTTTCTTCTACTCAGGTCTTCAATTGTTTGCGTGATGCCCATCTATATCACGGAGGGCAATCTGTTTTACACAGCCTACCGATTCAGATGCTAGTCTTGTCCAGAAATGTCATCACAGACACCTATAGAATAATGTCTAACCAAATGTTTCAGCACTCCACGTCCTGGTGAAGTTGACACATACAATTAACCATCACGAGAAGGTTAGTGGGAAAAACTACAGAACCTACTGTTGAATCTGGAGCTTTTGCTGCAATTGACACTTGTCATTTCCTTTATCTACTACTCATTGAAGATTGCCCTCACCTCTGGCCAGTCCCTCTTCTGGTCTAGTGGCCTCAACGTGTCCTCAGGTCATGTGGCCGGTACATTTGTCCATTTGCCATCAAAACTGAACAAGGGAGTACAAAGAGATGCCCCAGTGGATTACCTGCTACCAAGCATGTCCTTCTCTGCCTCCGTGGTGAAATAGTAGACCTACCTCCTGCTGATCACCAAAGTCAATTCTCACCAGGAAGGTGACGTCTTTACCTGTCAGTCAGCTTCCTGGCATGAGAAGCCTGAAATGGCCAAGTGACAGCCAAAGCTTAAAATTTAATGGGACTCTTTCTCTGTGCCTTGGTGGAAATGCTCCTGCTCTTTGATAGAACCTCTAAACCCACATACCCCAGAGTTATGGGAATGGGAGACACAAAACCACCAAGTGGGTAACTGGGTGTGATATTAAATGGGGTCACTTCTACTTTCACCCTTTCGTTCTCAGACCCATGCCTTCAACTCACTGGGGATGCAACACAATACAATGATCTATGGTTTAGGGTATGCAGTGCATGCTGAAGGATTATGTCCCATCTTTGTATATCATCTCTAAGCCATTTCATCAGTGGTTATTTGAAAAGGCCATGTCAGCAATCTAACTGATGGGCAAATTTGGGGCATTGTGTCATGACACATGGTCAGTGTATCCCATGGTCATGCTACCACTGATACACTTCCATTGCCATAAAATGGGTTGCTTACAGGAATCTCCTAACAATAGGTAGAACACTCTGCAAGCTCTCAGGTGGCAGTGCTAGCTGAGGTCATGCAGGCAGGAAAGGCAAACATAGACAAGTGTAAATTCTGGTCAAAGTGAATCACAGCCCTTCCCAAGGTGAAAGGAGTCCAGTGTAATCAACTGGTCAGAGAGTTGCTGGTCAATCTCCTCCAAAACTGGTGCCATATCAGGTGGTCAGCATTGATCTCTATTGCTGATAGAGTGAACGTTCAGCCATGACAAGGGCTGGATCGACCTTGATGTTGAAGTGGGAGCCCATTTGTAGTCTCCATCCCAGCCATCATGGCTGCTCCATCACTGTGGTCACTGTGCCAGTATTGAAAGGACAATGACCACCTGGCCAGCATCTCCTGGCCATGTCATTCTGTCCACCTCGTTTTGCCATGGCTCTTCAGTCTTGTGGACTCACACAAGACTGGCAGGGTTTCACTAAAATAGTGTTCCTAGGAGTAAAGCATACTACCTCCAGAAGCCAAAAAAAATTAAAAAATTAAAAATACAAAAAATGGCCTATCAGGCATTATGCTTGCTCCCTAGTAGTGGGAAAGAAAACATGCAACAGTTTAACCTTTATTTTGAAGGGGATGTCCTTCACGCACCAGATCATTAAGTTCCTAAAGAGTTCCCTGATGTAAGAATCCCCTGAAACTTAGTTGGGGTAATCCCAACCTTTAGGGTGCATTTGTCTTGACATAACCTCCAACATACATGCCACTTTTTGCTCATCTGTTCTGCTTAGAATCAGATTTTTTCACATGGAGGATATATGTGATATCCTGAAGACTTCCCCATTCCAGTTTTGGTGTCTCAGTCTTTCTCAGTCAGGGCCTGACCTTGGTAAAACAGCCTTGCCTGGACTGAGAAGACACTCTTCCCTGAGGCTCTGTTTTTCTAATAATTAAGTTCTAGGCTCAATTCTCACCTTTTTCTGCCCTCCTACTACAGAAAAAAAAAAAAAAAAGACGACGACGACGACAGGAGCTTTACATGCTACCAAGGAAGCCCTCTGACTTTCACACTTCATGGTAGATTGATGTTTGATCACCCTGACCCTAGTTAGAAGTAGAAATGGGATGTTGTAATGTCATTCTAAATCAAAGAATAAAATAAATGTATGTTAAAGAAAAGGGTCAGGTGTTGTGGCTTATACCTCTAATCCCAACACTTTGGGAGGCTGAGGTAGGAGTACTGCTTGAGGTCAGGACTTTGAGAGCAGCATCGTCAACATGGCAAGACGCCATCTCTACAAAAACATTTTAAAAAGTAAAAATAAATTAGCTGAGCATGGTAGTGCTTGCCTGTAGTACCACTTACTCCTGGCTGGAGGTGGGAGGCTCACTTGAGCCCAGGAGTTTGAGGCTGCAGTGAGCTATAATCCCATTGGAAGGAAAGGAGGGAGGAAGGGAGGGAGGAAGGGAGGGAGGAAGGGAGGGAAAAAGGATGAGTAAATCATTTAGGTACCCCGTCCATATGCCAAGCACATAATAAGCCTTATTTCATTATTATTCACAAAATCCTATGAAGCCACCATTGTTATTCCTATTTTATGAAAAGGAATTGAGGCCCAGAGTGGTCCAGCAAGAAGCCTGAGATCACACAGATTGGTAGAGCTGAGATCTGATATGGCCCAACTGAGTCCAGAACTCATGCTCTTGTGACAGAACCTTCCAGATGGCTTCATCCTGAGCAGGCAATTTAGGAACAACTTCACAGACGTACATTTGAATAGGCCTTCAAGGATGAATCGAACTGCAATAGGCAGAGAGCCTCTGAAGATGAAGGAATAATAGCATGAGCAAAATTTGAAAGCACAAAAGATTAAGAAAAAGCACAGTGGGCTGGGCACGGTGGCTCACGCCTGTAATCCCAGCACTTTGGGAGGCCGAGGCGGGTGGATCATGAGGTCAGGAGATCGAGACCATCCTGGCTAACACTGTGAAACTCCACCTCTACTAAATATACAAAAAATTAGCTGGGTGTGGCGGCGGCCACCTGTAGTCCCAGCAACTCGGGAGGCTGAGGCAGGAGAATGGTGTGAACCCGGGAGGCGGAGCTTGCAGTGAGCAGAGATTGCACCACTGCACTCCAGCTTGGGTGACAGAGCGAGACTGCATCTCAAAAAAGAAAAAAAGAAAGAAAAGAAAAGAAAGAAAAACAAAGAAAAAGAAAAAAAAAAGAAAAAGCACAGTGTGACATCCAGGTAGAGCAGAGGAAGGGGATAGAAAGTAAAACACCTACTTTGAATCAGGATGGAACCAGGTTCCTCACATATATTAGAGGTTTTAATCAGCTAGTTTGTACAGAAGCTACCCCTCTTCATAGATTTTATCAGGACAAAAACCACGTCCCAGCATCCCATTGAGTCCCTGGTACTGAGTAAAATGCTAATGGATAAATTAGCCCAGATAGATTCCATCATTTACTAGCCACGTGTCCCAGGCAGAACATCTAAGTAAGGCTTAATTTCCTCATGGGCAAAATAGAAACACTAACTCCAACATGGTAGCCATTCAAAATATGTCTTACGAATGAATAAATTATCTCACTATCCCCATCAATTGGTTCCATTATCCTCAATCTGGGGACAAACTGGGACCCAGAGACGTAAAATTGCCTGAAGTCACACAGGTGTTAGGTAGGAAGGTGAAATTGGACGTAGATCTTCCTAATGTCAAAGCTCATGATAAATACGTCTGCCGTGGGATCCATGGATAATGGCAGACTGAAGACCACGCCAAGGAATTCTACAGGTTCTGCTGCGGGAAGGCTGTGGTGTATTTTAATGTGGTGACACGAGCTCTAGAAAGGGATGTAGACATGGTTAGAATATGGGGGAAGAACACACTCAATGAGGAAAGACAGACAGTGCAACCATCACGTGTCCATGCGCCCCACAAGTGTTTGAAGAGCTCCTATCCTCAGTACAGCTCCGTGTGTGCAGAAATATTCCACCTCACCCACTCAGGGCTCTCTATTTACCTAATTTTTGTTGTGAGCCAGTGAGCTATTCAGTCCCCTGCTGGGGTACAAGACACTGTGACAGATGGCGGTGCCCAGGCTGGAGAATAAGTTGCACGTTTCTGCCAATAAAACTAGCCAGAAAAGCAGGGAGGTTGTCACTGGCGGGCAAATTAGGCAGGAGTCCTTGGGTTTGTTTGCAATGTGGAGTGGCATGGAACGCAGAGAGCAACTAGGTCTCCCAACAGTGGGAGCCGGGGGTCCACAACCTCTTGTGAGCAGGAGGCAGAAATCCAACGAGTCCCACGGACAATCACAGTCTCTCATGGCAGAAGCACACAGGGGCACTTAATTAGCATAGCGTATGTCCTGATGAACAGGCATTCAACGTACATGGATAAAGGAAAAATGAAAATGCTCACTGCTTTGTGGACAGATGAAGAACTGTCCACAGTGACTCACCCATGAGCCCTAGAAAGAAACCTGAAAACACCTTTACTCATTCCACAGACCAGACAAAACCCAGAGCAGTGACTTAGCTCAACTCCAGAAGAAGAAGAAACAGAGGGGAAGGATGAGGCTTGAGGATTGAGTTTCACTTCAGGCTGTTTCGGTTTTTTCCCAGGCTTTCAGCTCCTTTGCTTTTGAAGGCCCTATCCCCATATCTCACAGCTTAACAAACCAGTAATATGCACCCATATTCCACATGAATATAATTCACATAGACCTAAACTATAGAACAGTAAAGTTGCAATGGGCAAGTTGACCTATGTCATCTGACATAAATATTTAACTAAACGATTATTGCTTTTGATTGTACAGTGCTCTTTTGCTATTTTCAAGCTAGTCATTGTTTCTCAGGTCTCACATTTGTAAGTGCTCTTAAACAGCTTGTGTGCTACAGGCCCCATGCTCAGAGTACGTAATGGAGGCATCAACTCTGCCACATCGTAACTGTGTGATCTCGGGCAAGTCGCCCAGCAGAGCTTCAGTTTCTTCATCTATAACCTTGGGAGAGCAATGCCTGCTTCACACGGCTGCTCTGAGAGGCCCTGTTGTGAGAAAGTGCTTACTGCAGAAGAGCCACGCAACAAAACTGTCTTTGTTTTCACTCCATAGGTCCTTGGAAAGCCAGGAACAATAAAGGAAGGGGTAAGGAGTCATCACTTGCTCCACACATGACACATGACAGACTCTGAAAGCCCCTTGTATATAACATCACATTTGGTACTGCCCAACTTCCTCATATGGAGTAAGAGGCCATATTATGCCCTGGTTTTAACTGAGGCTATCATGGTGACAAGACTGAGCCAGGTTCACACAGAGCTGGGAGGCAGGAGCAGGTAAATGCATGTAAGGAGGTTTTTGGAGAACAAGAAATTAGAGGAAGTTGTTTTTCTCTCACATCCTTGCTCCAGAATTGCAAAGGTTACATTTTCATCCCTTTGGTAATGACACAAGAAGTAGGGATTTCAAAATCTCCAGTGTTTAGAGTCTTTGGAGGGGCAGTGGAGAGATGCATATCCCAAACTTAGCCCACCTATTCAACGCTTTGGATGGCAATCTTCATAGTTACAAATGGTACAGCTGATCTTGCGGTCCCTAGAAGACCCGTGATATGGCCAACAGTGGATCACAGATGGAAAGAAGAAAAGAGAATAAAATTTTGGAAGAAAAAGGAAAAGCACATACAAATATACGCACACGCACATACGTATGCATAAATGTGTATATTCATTCGTATATGTGTGTCTGACACACACACACACACACATACATAAGCAACTTAGAAAAGGAAAAAATAGCTCCAGGTGCCTGGTGAACTTAAGAATACCAAGCCACATGACCACCTTCTCAAATGACCAAACCTCAGCCATATTAAATGACCTGTACAAGTGGTAGTCAAGGTCAGGGTCCTGGTCAAACAAAGGGGAAACCATTAATAGTTTTTGTATACATGCTACGTATTCCATATAATTCTTCCTTTTTTACAAGTAGGGATACTGAGTCTCAATATTTTTGCAATTTGTTTAGGTCATAAAGCTAATAAGTGGTAGAATCAGATCTTGAACCAGGTTCTGTCTAACTCCAAGGTCCAAGCCTGTTTCCCAAATGTCTGTGCCTCAGCATAGTCCAAAGGTTTATAGTTTTTTGTTTTAAATCATCTTAAGATAGCAACGGACATGCTGCAAGCAGTATACCGAGTATTTTTCACTGGGAATTGAATATTCTAATTTCCAGTTTATAGATGAGAAAATGGAAGTTCCAAGATACAATGTAGCTTGCCGACACAGCCATACAGCGACGGTGCTGACCTGGGATTTAGGACTATCAACCCCTATGTTGTTTCCACTCTAGAGAACTGCCTTCTCATTGCCCTGAAGCAAACCACATTAACTGACACCCACACAACTAAGTGTCCGTAAGGGTCAGGATTCTTTTGCAGATGACAAGCAAGATAAAAATCCAGGAACTTCTAGGGAAAGCAACGCAGAGTGATTCCCTATTGGCACAAGTGCGTTCCTGAACTCCCACTTCTCAGCACTAAAAAGAGGTTAGGCTCCCCTCCATGCTGATCTAGTAAATGAGTTTGCATCAGCATAAGCTGAATAGAGGAAAAAGAGGTATCAATCCAGGGCTTCTAGTCTTAATGACAAAGCTGTAATGGTGTCCCTGGGCCAGACAGCTGCCAGCTTCCTGAGAAAGGAGATGATATCTTTTAAGCGTTAAGGAGGATTTGGTTAAAAATAAACACAGACAAAGTCCTGGTTTTACTCACTCTCCTCCACCTTGTCCGAGGGGGAAGCAAAAGCCAGTGGAATTGTAATCGGTGCAGGCATCTGCTAAATAAAGTAACACAGACATGCAGTTTCCACCCCCGTGCAAAGTGAGAGTAAGAATTTTGTAGGAGTTGGTGAAAATACGACAACAGAAATAGACTGCAACATACCAAGCAAAGGTCATAAATAAAGCAACAACCTCGCAATAACGGGCATGACACCTGATGCGAATCTTGATCCCAAATCTAACAGGCAGAAGCAGGCAAGAATCAGCTCTTGACTTGCTTTTGAGTGATGTCTTGGAAATGGTTCATAACAACCATGAATTCCAATTTGGTTGAGTAATTCTGTCCAAAGCAGAACCTAATAAGGGAGTCATCAGGACATCAGATTGCAGCAAACTTTGGAAGACTCTGAGCAAATTTCTATGGAAGCTAATCAATAAGTGGATAATCGTGAACGTTTCGGTCGTGCCCAGCACTCCATACACCCTGAGATGGGTAGGGACTGTCAGTAAAGAGAGTGTCTGAACTGGGACCAAGCCCAGAAGAGATAATGCAAGGAAAAGAAACAGAATGAGTACAGATTCACTGGGGGAAGATTAAGTTCACTGTTATTATTAATATTATCATTATTTTATAATCAAACACTTATAAGCAGTTGTATTCCAAAAAGCACCTTGGTAGGTAAATGAGAAATACAGATGCTCCCGGGTCTCTTTTCAGTCTCAGGCTTGGTGCCCGTTTGTCTCCAGGGACTCAAATACTTCTGTCCACCCTTAAAGCTGCAATTTCCCAGTCTTTCTCCAGGGGAACTGCTATGCTATGCAGTCTGGTTGCACTGTCCCTCCAGACTGCCTCTAAAAGCACCTCATAGGCTCTTTTTTTGTTTGTTTTAGGAGTCTTACCACTCACCACCAAAGGAAAAGCAGGAGAAAAAATAAAAAACTTTAAAAAAAGTACAAATACATCTTACAGAGTTCTTACCTCCGTGATCCTTAATCAGCAACGATGAGAGAATGGAGACAGTATGGAGCAGTGCAGCACAGTTAAGAAGCTCTGGCTCTGAGGCCAGCTGGAGAGGGTTTGAATCCCAACTCAAGCACCTGTTAGTGGTGCTGCCTCAGGGAAATCATTTAAAAATCCTGAGCCTCATTGATATGGTTAGGCTTTGTGTCGCCACCCAAATCTCATCTTGAATTATAATCCCCAGGTGTTGAAGAATGTGGTGGTAGGTGATTAGATCATAGGCGCCATTTCACCCATGCTCTTCTCTGGATAGTGAGTTCTCATGAGATCTGATAGTTTTATAAGTGTTTGGCAAGTTGTTCTCTTGCTCACTCTTCTCTCTCCTGATGCCATGTGGAGAAGTCCTTGCTTCCCCTTCTGCCATGATTGTGAGTTTCCCTGTAACTGTCCAGCCATGTTGAACTGTGAGTCAATTAAACCTCTTTCCTTTATAAATTGCCCAGGCTTGGGAATTTCTTTATAGGAGTGTGAGAACAGACTAATACGGTAAATTGGTACCACAGAGAGTGGGGCACTGCTGAAAAGTAGGGCACCCGAAAATGTGGAAGCAATTTTGGAACTGGGCAATGGGCAGAGGTTGGAACTGTTTGGAAGGCTCAGAAGACAGGAAGATGTGGGAAAGTCTGGAACTTCCTAGAGCCTTGTTGAATGGTTGTGACCAAAATGCCCAGTGATATGGACAATGAAGTCCAGGTGGAGGTAGTCTCAGATGGAGATGAGGAACTTCTTAAGAACTGGAGCAAAGGTCCTTGCTGTGCTTTTGCAAAGAGAACTGGCAGCATTTTGCCACTGCCCCAGAGATTTGTGAAACTTTGAACTTGAGAGAGATGATCTGAAATTGGAACTCATGTTTAAAAGGAAAGCAGAGCACAAAAGTTTGGGAAACTTACAGCCACACAATTTGATAGAAAAGAAAAACCCATGTTCTGGGGAGAAATTCAAACCAGCTGCAGAAATTTGCATAAGTAATGAGGTGCCGAATGTAAATCACCAAGATGATGGTCTGCAGGATATGTCAGAGACCTTCACGGCAGCCCCTACCATCGCAGGCCCAGAGGTCTAGGAGGGAAAAATGGTTTCATGGGCTGGGTCCAGGGCACCCTGCTGTGTGCATCCTCAGGACTTGGTGCCCTACATCCAAGTTGCTCCAGCCTTGGCTAAAAAGGAAGATACAACTCAGGTTGTTGCTTCAGAGAGTGAAAGCCTCAAGCCTTGGCAGCTTCCATGTGGTGTTGGTCCTGCAGGTGTATAGAAGACAAGAATTGAGGTTTGGGAACTTCTGCCTAGATTTCAGAGGCATGCAAATGCCTGGATGTCAAGGCAGAGGTGTGCTTCGGGGGCAGAACCTTCAAACCTCTGCTAGGGCAGTGTGGAAAGGAAATGTAGGGTTGGAGCCCCCCACACAGAGTTCCCACTAAGGCACTACATAGGGGAGCTTTGAGAAGAGGGCTACCCTCCTTCAGGACCCCAGGATGGTAGATCCACTGACAGCTTGCACCATGTACCTGGAAAAGTGGCAGACACTCAATGCCAGCCCTGAAAGCAGTCAGGGTGGGCATCAGGGATGGGGATGAACCCTGCAAAGCCACAGGGGTGGAGCTGCTCAAGGCTGTGGGAGCCCACCTCTTGCATCAGCATGACCTGGATGTGAGATATGGAGTAAAAGGAGACTATTTCAGAGCTTTAAGATTTAATGACTGCCCTGCTGGATTTCAGACATGCATGGGGCCTATTTCTTCTTTGTTTGGGCCAATTTCTCCCATTGGAATGCAAGCATTTATCCAATGCTTGTACCCACATTGTATCTTGGAAGTAACTAACTTGCTTTTGATTTTGCAGGTTCCTAGGCAGAAGGAACTTCCCTTGTCTCAGATGAGATTTTTGACTTGAAGTTTTGGGTTAATGCTGGAATGAATTACAACTTTAGGAGGCTGTTGGGAAGGCATGATTGGTTTTGAAATGTGAAAGGAGCATGAGATTTCAGAGAGGCCGGGGCAGATTGATATGGTTAGGCTTTGTGTCGCACCCAAATCTCATATTGAATTGCAATCCTCAGGTGTTGAGGGAAGAACATGATGACAGTGCAGTCTCCCTCATGCTGTTCTCATGATAATGAGTGAATTCTCATGAGAACTGAAGTTAAGTGAGTTCTCACAAGATATCTCTCTCCTGCTGTCGTGTGAAGAAGGTTCTTGCTTCCCCTTCACCTCCCTCACTGAATGTAAGTTTCCTGAGTCCTCCCCAGCTATGTAGAACTATGAGTCAATTAAACCTCTTTCCTTTATAAATTACCCAGTCTTGGGTATTTCTTTATAGTCATATGAGAATGTACAAATATACTTATTTTTTTCTGTAAGATGAAGAAAATATAATTTACCAGGATGAGTTGTTTTTAGGACTTAGAATTATTATATGTATGTATATTATATATATATGCATTTATGTATATATAAATGTAGATATAAATGTTTATCTACATATTCATATATGTGTATATATAGATACAGATATAAAAATGATATAGATATAAATATAAACACAAACATAGATATATATACGTCTATATATAGATATATCAATCATACACATAACACAATAGGAGTTCAATATGTGGTAGCTATTTCTATTTTTATCCTTGGAAAATTAACTGGATTACCTCCCTATGTTATTACCCTGGGGGTTAAATTCAACAAACTCTCTCCTTTCTTCCTGACTCATCTGAAAGTGAAGAGCTGACTAACACATTTCATCCTGATAGTTCCTCTTCTGGTCTTAAAATGTAACCCTGCCTCAGCCAACCATGAGGAAAACTCAGACAAACCCAGACTGAATATGAGGGACATTTTATAAAATACCTAACCAGTACTCTTCAAGCCACCAAGGTCATCGAAAACAAGGAAAGACTGAGAAAGTTTCACAGACCAGAGAAACTTGTCAACTAAATGTAAGATGGTATCACGGATGTGATCCTGGAACAGAACAAGGGCATGAAGTTAAAACTAGTAAAGTCTAAATAAAATGTTGAGTTAGTACTGCTCCACTGTGTTCCTTAGTTATAACAAATGTGCAATGGTAATGTAAGATGGGAAAATGGGAATGGGATGGGACAATGGGAAAAACTGGGTGAGGGGTATTTGGGAACTCTCTGTACTATTATTGCAACTTTTTTTTAAATTTAAAACTATCCAAAAACTAAAAGTTGATTTAAATAAAATGTTACTCTAATGGAGCAGTAGGTGCCTCTAGATAGAGTGAACAATTTGAATCATTGTAATACTAATTAACAATTACTGAGTACTACCATGCCCAGAAACTGAAATAAACTTCTTACCTGGCATTATTTTATTTAATCATCCCAATCGCGCCACCAGGTAGGCACTAATATCCCAGTAATGTAGCTAGTAGGACCTCTAAAGAGGGATTCACTTTATATTTACATTATATTTTTCTTATGCTATGACAGCAATTTGGAAATCAAAAAATATTTCCTCCAGGAAAAACAATATTATAAGAAGAGTGTGTCTATGAATGTGTTAGAGTGAGCTGACTTAGTTCCTCCTATAGGAAATTCCTTGTTCTAGAAACAAAGAGATAGTTCAAGGTTCAAGTATTTAGAGTTTGAATTAGCTACCAATTAGAGTTTGGATTGATGCCATAGTAGTACAACATCATTCACTCCAGAAACAGGAGTAAGGTCTAGGGACTTGAGAATAAATACCCAAGGACTGGAAGAATAGGGCTTAGAATAAGCTCAAGAAAGCAGGAAGGAAGACTGTCTCCTACCTAACTATCTGAATAGAGAACTAAAGAATCCCCCTTGAAGTCAAAAGTCTAAGTTTACTCCATAAGTGAAGACAGGGTCAGATTTTACACTTGTTGCAAGGTAGGGGAATCCCAAAGCCAGAATTTCATGGAAAAACTAGTTTAGAAACAGTGAAGCCTCTGAGTCTTAGAAGAAACAAACATAAGACTATTCTATAAGAATCCTTTCATATCCTGGAACACAAGGTAGTCCCACCAAAATATGAAACAAAACACAAAAACATAACAAAATCGAACAATCTATTTTACCACATGAACAAGTTAAAGGCAAAAACGTTTGATCATAATGATAGATGGTTTTTTAAAATTGCTACATTCAACACCAATTTACAAAAGAACAAATAAGTCTTGGAAAACTAGGAGTAGAAGAGAACTTTCTTACACTCATAAAGGGTATACGCAAAGCTCTACAGCAAACCTCAAAGTTAATGATGAAACATTAGAAGATTCTCTCTAAGGTCTGCGATAAAGAAATTCAATAAACTCTCCCCTTCCTGATTCATCTGAAAGTGAGAAGCTGACTAACACATTCCACCCTGAAAGTTCCTCTTCAGGTCTTAAAATGTAATTCTGCCCAGTCCAACCATGTCCTGGAGGTCTTACCTAACACAATATAGAGAAAAAAATAAGTACCAGATGAAAGAATGGGAAAGGAATACACCAAGAATAATAATTCAAAGAAATAATTTTCTACATAGAATAGCCAAAATAACCTACAGCCATATTATTAGAGCTCATTAGAATTCAGTAACAATGCTGGCTATAAGATCAACATGCAAAAAATGGAATTTCCATGTTTAATTTTATAATAAACTGCCAAGATACTTTCCAGAGTGATATACATTTTATATATCAGTAATGCTTGCCTGATCCAGTTTCTATGCATCCTGGCCAGCATCTGATGTTGTCACTATTTTTTTTTTCTGCTCATTCTGATAGGTGTGTAGTTATATCTTACTAAGGTTTTAATTTCCATTTCCCCAAAAGCCAATGATGCTGAGCATTTTTTCATGTGCTTCTTTGCTGTCCATCCTCTTTGATGAAATGTCTTGCCCATTTTGATATGTCTTGCCCATTTTCTAGTTGAATTGTTTGTTTTACAGTTGATTTTTGAGAGCTCCTTATATATCACAGCTCCTTATATATCACAGCCTTTTTTGAATATGTGGTTTGCAAATATTTTATCCTATTCTGTAACTTGCCTTTTCATCCCTTTAACAAATCTGTTGCAGAGCAGAAGTTTTTAATTTTGATAAGGTTCAATTTTTCAAATTTTATTTTTATGGATCATGTTTATGGTGTCAAATTTTAGAAATTCTCCACCAACTCTTGGTTCTGAAGATTTTTTTTCCTATGTTTTCCTCTTAAAGTTTTATATTTTCCATTTAAGTCTGTGATACATTTTGACATTTTGAGTGAACTTTTGTGTAAACTATGAGGTTTAAGTCAAGGTTTTGTTTTTTGTTTTGTTTTGTTTTGCTTTTTGTTTTGTTTTTTGCTTATCAACATCCAGTTTCTCTAGCACCATTTGTTGAAAAAAAAAAAAAAAAACTTATTCCTCCATTGAAATTGAAATACAAAGGAACCAAGAAAGCTAAGACAATTTTGAAAAAAATGAATAAAGTGGGAGGATTCATTTTACCCAATTTTAAGATGCGTTATATAGCTACAGTAATCAAAGCTGTGTGGTCCTGACAGAGGGAAAGACACACAGATCAATGGAATATATTAGAAGACCCAGATATAACCTTACATAAGGAAGGCCAACTACTTTTTGACAGAGGTTCAAAAGTAATTCAATGACAGCAAAACAAAATGAGCCTGAACCTAAAGTTCACATCTTATTTAAAAAATTAACTCAAAATGGATCCTAGATTTACATGTAAGACATAAAACTATAAAATTCTGAGAGGAAGACATGGAAGAAAATCTTCAAGATCTAGGGCTTGGTTAAGAGTTCTTAAACATAGCATCAAAGGCACACCCATAAAAGGAAATAGTGATAAATTTGATCTCATCAAAATAAAAAACATTTTATCTGAGATAGACCTATTAAGAGGATAAAAAATAAGCTATGGAGTGGAAGAAAATATTTGCAAACTACACACCTGACAAAAAACTATTATCAAGAACATATTTTTAAAACCTTTCCACAATAATTTAAAAATCCCAAGTCAAGGCTGCAGTGAGCCATGATCATGTCACTGCCCTCCAGCCTGGGCGACAGAGCAAGAACTTGTCTCAAAAAAAAGAAAAAAGAGGAAGGAAGGAAGGGAGGGAGGGAGGCAGGGAGGGAGGAAGGGAGAGGCTGCACGCGGTGGCTCACACCAGTAACCGCAGTACTTTGAGAGGCTGAGGCAGGTAGATCACCTGAGGTCAGGAGTTCAAGACCAGCCTGGCCAACATGGTGAAATGCCGTTTCTACTAAAAATACAAAAATTAGCCAGGTGGTAGTGGTGCGTGCCTGTAATCCCAGCTACTTGGGAGGCTGAGGCGCGAGAATTGCTTGAGCCTGGGAGGAGGAGGTTGAGGTGAGTCAAGATCCCCCTGCCACTGCACTCCAGTCTGGGTGACAGAGTGAGACTCTGTCAAAAAAAAAAAAAAAGAAAGGAAGAAAGAGAGAAAGAAAGCGAACAAAAGACATGAACAAACACAGATGTTCGCTATCACTAGCCACAGCTAAAATTAAAAATAGTGATAGTCTCAAATGTTGACAAGGATATGAACAAACTGGATCCCTCACGCATTGCTGGTGGGAGTGCAAAATGGTGCAGCCACTTTAGAAAATACTATGGCAGTTTCTTTTAAAATCTAAACATACATTTCCCATGTGACCCAACAGTTACACTCATTGGATGTTTATCTCAGAATAAATGAAAATATACCTTTATACAAAAACAGGTACACAGTGTTCATAGCAGCTTTGTTTATAATAGCCAAAAACCAGAAACAACCAAAATGTCCCTCCATAAGAAAACAGTTAAGCCAACGCAGTACATCAAAGTCATAGAATATTACTCAGAAATAAAAATAAGAGAACTATTCATACAACTTGGCTGGATCTCAGGGTATTAAAAGAGCATATGCTATGTGATTGTATTTACATGGCAATCTCGAAATGACAAAATTATAGAGATAGAATACAAATTAAGGGTTTCCAGGGGGTAGGCATGGTGTGGGGAAGAAGGTGGGGTTGGCTATCAAAGGGCAGCATGAGGGAGATCTTCATGGTAATGTAACCAAGAGTAGGTTTGGCTGCTTGTCGCTTATAAAGCCAGTAACAAGGATGAAGTCCAGTGAAAGGAAAGCTGGTAGTAGGGAATGGCTGGCTTATGCCTCCAGAAACCACTTTGAACTTTAGGCTGGGGAGAGGGGCTTAAAAATAGGAATGGGGGGTATGCAGTAGCGGTACTGAGTACAAGGTCTATGTGTCAGAAGCATTTGAACCACAGCAACTCCATCTTGAATAGGGACTGGGTAAAATGAGGCTGAGACCTACTGGGCTGCATTCCCAGACAGTTAGGCATTCTAAGTCACAGGATGAGATACAAGGTCAGCACAAGACACGGGTCATAAAGACGTCGCTAATGAAACAGCTTGCAGACAAAAAAAATCAAAAAAACAAAAAAAAACCAGCTAAAACCCACCAAAACCAAGAAGGTCACGAGGGTGACCTCTGGTTGTCCTCACTGCTACATTCCCACCAGTGCCATGACAGTTTACAAATGCCATGACAACATCAACTGCCCTTTATGGTCTAAATGTTACCCTGTATGGTCTATAAAGGGGAGGCATAAATAATCCACCCCTTCTTTAGCATATAATCAAGAAATAACCATTTAAAAATGGGCAACCAGCAGCCCTCGGGGCTGCTCTGTTTATGGAGTAGCCATTCTTTTATTCCTTTACTTTCCTAATAAATGTGCTTTCACTTTATGGACTTGCCCTGAATTCTTTCTTGTGCGAGATCCAAGAACCCTCTCTTGGGGTCTGGATATGGACCCCTTTCCTGTAAAATGTGTGTCTATTTCCAGTGGCCACCTTGAGCCCTAGTCCACCTGGAGCACAGGCTGGCATGAGTAACAATGGCCGGGTTGTTGACTAACCACCTTGGGATAATCTCTGGAGTCTTTCAGCTGGGTCTCGGTGCTTGATCTGTCTCAAGATTAGCCCCTGGAACTTCTAAGTAAGCACGGAATTAGATACAAAGATACAATTAGATACATATGCCTGCGAAGGAATACACAGTGGGAAAGGGAAGGGAGTGAAATTTCAAGGCATATTTTAAGACTAAGAGAAAAGGAATTTGTTTCAAGGTTACATCTTGAGAGTGAAAAGGAAGGATAAAAGAAAAAAAAAAAAGTTTTAAAATGTGTTTGGGGCTGGATGTGGTGGCTGGCACCTGTCATCCCAGGATTTTGGGAGGCCAAGGCGGGCAGATCACGAGGTCAACATGGTGAAACCCCATCTCTACTAAAAATACAAAAATCAGCTGGGTGCGGTGGTATGCACCTGTAGTCCCAGCTACTCGGGAGGCTGGGGCAGGAGAATCGCTTGAACCTGGGAGGCGGAGGTTACAGTGAGCTGAGATCGCACCACTGCACTCCAGCCTGGTGACAGAGCGAGGTTCCATCTCAAAAAAAAAAAAAAAAAAATGTGTTTTGAAGTTAAACTACTTAGTTACAGTAATGGAATTATGCCATCTCTTGATTTCAGTGGTAGTTACACAAATCTACACAGGTGATTAAATGTCACAGAACTATACACAGCTGCTGTACCACTGTCAGTTTCCTGACTTTGATGTACTGTAGTAATGCATAGCTATGTGTGTGTGTGTGTGTATGTATGTGTATATATATATATGTATATGCTTATGAAACTGGGTGAAGAGCACAGGAATTGATCTACTCTCTTCGCAACTTCCTGTGGATTTATAATTATTTCAAAATGGAAAGTTAAACAAGAGACTGTCAAACAATCATGATTTTTTACTATGTGAAATGCCTTCCATAAGTGTAGTGTTATTATAACAGCAACAGTTTTATAAAAAAATGCCTAGTCATCAGTGAAAAGGACAAAGCTACTTTTCTATTAGGTCAGGAAATATTGGGGTTCACTAGAAGCAGAATGGTAAATTCCTGTTCTCTGCCACACATGTCACAGATACTGAAAGCAACATGGCTAAGCAGGCTCTAAAGTGATGCCAGAGGCTGACAGACAAGAATGTGCTAAAAGTTCCCCCACTTTATCTCTTTGTACATTTCTTACATCACTAATGGTAGGGACAAAGATGACTTGCTCATCTCTGACTCCTCAGCACCCAGGACAGCACCTTCCACTGACTCAGGCCTCAATTAATAATTGTGGGATTGCAAGTGTTTTTACCTTTCTGAACCTCCAGTCCTTCTATTGAAAAATTACTGCCTTTTTCCTCTATTTTCTATTTACCAGCTATTGCCTGCAGGAAACTGGCATTTTCAAAAGCCACGTTTACACATGAAATCAACAAGATTAACACATTTATTGGTCTCTTGTGCAAAGGAAGTATAATTATAATACTGAAAAGATGGCTAAGAAAGTTTTTTAACCACAGCTATCTTTGAGTGTGCAAATAGGGTTTCTGATCCACGATCAGGAGGTCATCAGATACTCGGACTTGTTCTGAGCTGACTGACGTCATCCACTCCTTCCCAGGAAGGCTCCCTAGGGGTGACTGCTGATTTGGACAACCAGTCACTTCTTAAGAACACAGAAATTAGACCTTGTATGCTTCTTCTCCTTTAAGGAATTTCCTTTACTCTCTTTATTTTTATTTTTCTTCATTCCTCTATTTCTTTATTTTTCACATGAGAAGTGTAATTGGTCATTTATATAAATTAGAACCACAGACTAGAACAATCTTTGAATCTTCAGTCTTATTAAATTTACAAGAATCTGAGGCCTGGATAGCAAGGCTTTTTCCTCAAGTTCATGTCTTAAGTCAATGGCAGAGCTAGAAATTCAACTTGATTGATTTCAGCAATCAATCCATAGTTCATGTATTCTGAACTATCTCAGGGAATCTCAGAGCCAAAGTGCTTATCTCAAAACTAGTCAGTTTCATTCCTTATAAAGTTAAAAAGATGTTAAGCTAGGCTCAGAGCAGCCTTTCTTTTGAGGTGGGAAGAGGTAGGAGTTATCTGTGTAATATGGTACTCCCACTTGCTCTGTGTTCAGGACACTCACTCTAAGTTCAGCAGGATAGATCTAAAGAAAGTTAGAGAGGCCGGGCGCGGTGGCTCAAGCCTGTAATCCCAGCACTTTGGGAGGCCGAGGCGGGTGGATCACAAGGTCAGGAGATCGAGACTATCCTGGCTAACATGGTGAAACCCCGTCTCTACTAAAAATACAAAAAACTAGCCGGGCGCGGTAGCGGGCGCCTGTAGTCCCAGCTACTTGGGAGGCTGAGGCGGGAGAATGGCGTGAACCCGGGGGGCGGAGCTTGCAGTGAGCCGAGATCGCGCCACTGCACTCCAGCCTGGGAGACACAGTGAGACTCCGTCTCAAAAAAAAAAAAAAAAAAAAAAAAAAAAA